>NC_057799.1:80218774-80236819 GCF_018294505.1 Triticum aestivum
GTGGCGAACGGGGAGGCGACGTGGCGCGCAGGGAGAGGAGGAGGCGATGGCGCGGTGGCGGCTGGCCAATGGGGAGCTGCCAAGTTGCGAGGTGGAGGTGGCCGGCGCCGGAAAACAAGGGGGAGGCGGAGGAGATCCCGAGGAGGAGGGGGGATAGCTGCGGCTGGGGGTTAGGGGAGGCTAGGGCCTGCCCAAAATGGCATGGGAGGGGTTTATATAAGGAAGGGGGTTAGGATTAGGGTTTTTGATGCTTTCGGAGCTCTCCGATCGCGATCGGGCGGTTCCGGACGCGAGGAGGGGTAGGTTGGGTCTAGAGGACTGGACTTGGCCTGTGGGAGAGGAGAGGGAGAGACCCGGCGACGGTTACGGAGACCGAAACGTCTGACGAGGGAACCGTCAACGATACCGCTATGAGTTCAACGGTTGGGCTATCAAACGGACTCCGAATGCAACGAAATTTGACGGGCGGACTATCAGTGCTATACCAAGGCCACTCGGCAAATACCGACCCATTCCGAGAACGTTTAAAACCCGCACGCGAAAAGAGACAAAAGGGGCGCCGGGTGACATAGGAGTGCCGGATTGCAAAACGGACAACTGGGAAAATGCTCGGATGCATGAGACGAACACGTATGCAAATGCAAAGCACATGATGACATGACAAAATGCAACACGCAAGCAAAAGACATGGCAACGGCAGCGAATAACTGGCAGACACCTGGGGCATCGGACCCGGGGCGTTACAGTTTTCCAACTTGAAATTTTCTGTCGCAATAAAACATCACCTTTTTAATATCCCACATTTGTTCCAGATTTTTATGAAACTTTAAAATATGGTTTCCACAAAGTTTTCATTAAATATCGGCTTCCCTGAGTGAACCGTGTGCTATTTGAAAACATTTCGTGAGAAGAATCTCAGTTTTTAAATCCCCGTAAATCCAAAACTAAGCCGAAAATCATGAAACCTGGCTTGGTGTCACGACATGGCACATATATGACGAGGAATTTTTTTCGTCCATTTTGGCGCAAGTTTTATTACAAGCCTAGAAACCGGAGCTTCTCTCAAAGAAGCCTCGTGGTTCCGATAGGGAAACGTGTCCCCCATTATGGGCGAAACATAATCACTGCCTCTTTTCGCCTTGTATTTTCTACTACGGGCAACATGGAATGATAGGATATCTGTGCTGAAATTTAAACTTATTCACGGTTTGTTTAGCCTTTTTATAAACTAATTGAGTTTCCTAGGCATTTAATGTCCATAATTCGAATCTGAACTTCAAATACATGCTCCAATTCACCAAAATGGCTAGAAAATTTATACATGTGTCCTTGGGTGCATGTTTAGGTCCCATGCCAGGAATGGGAACGAATTACAACCGTACCCGCGTCCTGGCTCGTCCTCAAAAATTTGGAATCTCGGTTTTTAAATCCTCATAAAACCTAAACTCACCAGAAAGTCATCAAAGGTGGCATGGTTTCATGTGATGGCACATATATGTCATGGTAAAAATATTGTCCAATTTGGGTCAAGCTTTATTACAAACCTCTTACAAACCGGAGCTTCTCTCAAAGAAGCCTCGTGGTTCTGATAGGGAAACGTGTTCCCCTTGTGGGCGAAACGTAATCACTGCCTCTTTCCGCCTTGTATTTTCTTCCAGGGGCAACATGGAACGACATGATATCCTTGCTGAAATTTAAACTTATTCAGGGTTCGTTTGGCCTTTTTATACACTAGTTGAGTTTCCTAGGCATTTAATGTCCATAATTCAAATCTGAACTACAAATACATGCTCTAGTTCACCAAAATGGCTAGAAAAATTATACATGTGTCCTTGGGTGCATGTTTAGGTCCCATGCCAGGAATGGGAACGAATTACAACCGTACCAGTGTCCTGGCTCGTCTTGAAACATTTCGAATCTCGGTTTTTAAATCCCCATAAATCCAAAACTCACCAGAAAGTCATCAAAGGTGGCATGGTGTCACGTCATGGCACATATATGTCATGGTAAAAACATTGCCAATTTGGGCCAAGCTTTATTACAAACCTCTTACAAACGGGAGCCTATCGCAAGAACCCTCGTGGTTTCGATAGGGAAACGTGTCCCCTTGTGGGCCAAACGATAATCGCTCCCTCTTCTAGCCTCGTATTTTCTTCTACACGCGACACAGAACAACGGGAGATTCGCGCTGAACTTTGAAATTATTCAGGGTTCGTTTGACCTTTTAATTCATTAACTGAGTTCTCTAGGCATTTAATGTCCATATTTCAAATCCGAACTACAAATACATGCTCCACTGCACCAAAATGGCTAGAAAAAACGTACATGTTTCCTTGGGGTGCATGTTTAGGTCCCATGGAACGAATGGGAATGAATTCAACCGTCTCGCCGTCCTGGCTTGGCCACAAACATTGTGAATACCGGTTTTTAAATCTCTGTAAGTCCAAAACTCACCAGGAAATCATAAAACTTGGCATTGTGTCACTACATGATACATATAATTGTCCAATTTGGGCGAAGCTATATTACAAGCCTCTTACAAACCGGAGCATGTCGCAACTCTTGTGGTTCCGGTAGGGAAACATGCCCCTCTTGTGGGCGAAATGATCTCGCTACTTCTTCTCGCCTTGAACTTTGTTTTCTACAGGCAACATAGAATAACATGAGTGTGGGGCTGAAATTTGAAACTGTTCAGAGTTCATTTGGCCATTGTATATATTACTAATTACTAAGTTTTCTACGCATTTAATGTAGTCCATAATTCAAATTTGAACTACAAGCACATGCTCCAGTGAAGCAAAATGGGTGGGAAATCGTACATGTGTCATTGGGTGCATGTTTAGGTCTCATTTAAGGAATGGGAATGAATTACAAACTTGTCGTCGTCCTGAAAGATTGAGAATCTCGGTTTTTAAATCCTAGTAAATCAAAAACTCACCCAAAATACATGAAACTTGGCATGGTTTCATGACATGGCACATATATGCCGTGGTAAAAAAATCGTCCAGTTTGAGAAGAGACGCACACATTAGTAGCCAATGAAGTCCTTTTTGAAACAAAAAGCTGACACGTTAATATCGCAAACGGTTGTATTATATTAACCGTGTTGAAATTTAACCATACTCGGTGGCGTGTGTGCAGCTGTTTGATTAGACGGGACGAGCGCGAGAAGTCCGCCGTGCAGGCTCGATGGGACGCGTGCGAGCAGTCCGCCGCGCAGGCTCGATGGGACGTGTGCGTTCTGTCCACCTCGCAGGCTCGACGGGACACGTGCGAGCAGCAAGGCCGCCCATGATCACCGGGAACCGAGCAGCAAGGCAACAGATAATACGACCACAAATAAAATGGCAACGGATAATACGACGACATGGTGCAGATAATAATTCTTACATATTCCAGATAATTTAAAATGCCACATGCGGCAAAGCCCGGAAGACACGGGGGCAAGAGAAGAAGGAAATTGCAGACAACGATCCGGGTCGCTACTCTCTCTACTCGTCGATGGATCACCGGGCGACGACATCCTCTAGCTCCTTCTTAAATTACTCACGACTTTGCTTGAAAGCAGCCACGGATTCCTCCACCTCCTGCTCGCGCTCGATCCGGAGCTTCCTCAAGTCACCAATCAGTTCCTCGACGACCGCTGTCAGCGTCAACCCCGAGGCACTGCTCTGCTCATGCTGCATCTTCTAGCCGGCGGCCTCCTCCTCCTTCTCAGCGAGCGCCTTGAGGAGCTTCGCATTGTCACCCATGAGTTGCTCAACGAGGCCGGTTGCCTTGTCAATCGAGGTATCGCTGATCTTGAGCAGCTTCATCAAGCCGTCGACCAGCACCTGCTGCGTAGTGACGCCAGCGAGAATGTCTTCGTCGCTGGTGAAGGACTTCAGGAACGTCGGCTTGTTGCGATGGCCGACACCGCGAATGCGCTTGTGAGAGCCCTCGCGTGCCCGTGAGAGCTCGTTCGAAGGATCCGCGGCGCGCCGGGACATCTCTGCTGCGGCTGCGGCTTCGCGGCGGAACCTCTCTAGTGCTTCCGCGGCCTTGGTCTTTGCTGCCTGGTTATATGTCCACCCTAAACTCCTCCTACCGGTCATGGCTGAACAACTTGACAGGAAAGACCAGTTTTGTGGGTGATGAGGAGAGGAACTGTGAAGTAATTCTTGAGTGGGTAGTTTTTATAGCCCGGTGCTAAGTGTGAACACATATTAGTTTGATAGGTGTGAACAGATTTACTTATTGCATTGTAATCTGCAGTGTGACGAGAAACAAGGTCAAAATTTATTGATGGCATAAGGTTGACCACGTGGATGCTCGCCGTTGAGTCGGCTGTTTGCTACGTATCACACACATCTTGTTAAGTTGAACCGTTCCTGTTGTGTTCGCTAATCGAAAACAGTTCGTCCGAGTGAACCGTATGCCATATATCACACGCACCTTGATCTGGCTAACCGTTTCTGTTGCACTCCCTAATAGCAAATAGTTCATCGGAGCGAACTGTATGCCGTATACACTACAAAAAAAAGACACATCCGTGACATTTTGGGCCGAACGAATTTTTTCCTGTCATACTTATGACACTTCTATGACAATAATTGTGACAAAACCCGGTATCATCATAGATGTGGCGGGGTCCTACTTCTATGACAAAAAATCATGACAGAAAATGGGCTTTTCATCCTGGGCGGGCCGGAGACGCAGCTGCATGACATTCTTTGGGCCGTCCATGATGGAAAAAACCGTGGTAGAAGCGAGTGCGAGGAAAATATCGGGGAGTTCCCGGTTACAGTGGGTGGTCGGGGTCGAGCGATGCGCGTTTCTCTCGTACGTATGCACGTGTGTGCGAGGCGTTGGGCTCCAACTGAACCCGAGCGAGGCGTTGGGCTCTAACTGAACCCGATCGATTGCACTGCAGGCTACGCATTACTGAACCCGAGCGATCAATCGATCCCTTGTTGTTAACTGAACCCGAGTGATTCCTTCGCTACTGCTGCTAACTGAAGCCGATCGAACACTGCTGCCTCCTTCCCTTGATGAACAGTGAGCGTTGTTGAGGGTTTTTGGATGAACAGTTCCCGGTGGGGGGTTGGATGAACAGGAACCCATGGTAGTAGAGGCCGTTGCCGCTGGATGAACAGTACCCCGATTGTCGGAGTTCTGGGAATGGGGTTCCCCAGACTTGCCTACCTGCGGCCCACGGCATGGCTCTGAGAGCGGGCATGTACGACCCATCTTCACCAACAAGCTTTCAAGACCCTCGCGAGGGGCCAAGCATCGCGAGGCGGACGACACAAGACCTCCTCAGGAGCGGCCTCGCCAGGCTGGCTTGCGAGGGGCGGAGAGATCAAGGCAAGAAAAAACCTTGCGAGGTTCCAGTGACGTAAGCCATGACGATCGAGACCAGGCGGGTGCGAGGCGGGCGCCAGCACGCACAGTGTCCTTGTTTCCTCTTTGGTGCTATGGAGGCAAGCGCAGGCGAGGAGTACCGAGGCGTCAAGCAAAGGTTTCCCTATCGATGCAAAAAGACCAAGACCAGTAGGACGGAGGTCACCGTGGAGCCCAAGACGGCAGCACCACCAGAGCCTTTGGCAGGCGAAGACTACTTTTGTCAGGATAAGCTGTACTAGCTGTCCCCTTTCAAATTGGCCGTTGTGGGATCCCTTCCCGCTCGATATTTGGGAAGAGGACCGGGGCCTCTATAAATAGGACTAGCCACCACCATAGGAGGGGACGGATTCCGATCATCCTCACCCGCATAAGTTCGCCAAGCACAAGAACACCTCTCCTTAGGAGGCTGTTCTTCCCCTTGTACTGTTCATCTTCAGCCCGAGAGGCAATCCACCACCACACTGGAGTAGGGTATTACACAACAACGGTGGCCCGAACCAGTATAAATCTTATGTCCCTTGTGCTGTGAGTTCGTCGAGCTAGCCTGCGAGGGGGAGATCTTCGCGTGCACCCCAGAGTTCGAACCTTAAGGGTTTTGCCGGAACCCGAGATCCGACATTTGGCGCGCCAGGTAGGGGTGCGCCGTAGCTTTCCTTCCGTCGGTCCGCGCTCAGCCACCACCGTGCTTCGCCCCCATGGCAGGCGTCTCGCTCCCGGCTCCGACGACTTATGCCGGCGACGGGGCCAGGGGGCTCCGAGCCTTGGCCCCCGCCCTGCGGCAGGTGCAGTGGCCGCCCAAGTTCAAGCCGGAGATGCCGCCGTGCTACGACGGCGCGGCGGATCCGTCGGCTTTCCTGCTGGCGTACGAGGAGGCCGTCCTCAAGGCCGGAGGCGATGACAAGGTCATGGCCAACTGGCTGCCCATGGCCCTCGCGGGCGCACCGCGCGCCTGGATGCTCAACCTCCCTGTATCCACGATGGTATCTTGGGAGGAGCTGCGCGTTCTCTTCGTCGCACGCTTCGCGGCACCGGCACCCCACGTGGTCATGGCCCTCCTCGGCGGCTCGCAAGCACCGCCCTCGGACTGCCACATCAAGTCGTTCCTTCGCCAGATCGATGCCGCTTCCAAGCGCCCGGGGGCTCCCCCGGGCTAGGCTGCGCCCGAGGCCGACCTCACCTTCGACTCAAGGGATCATCCCATCTCCACCGCCAGCTCGGGTATGCTCCCAATGCTTTGCACTCCCACCATCTGCAACGTGGCCGTCACCAAGACCCTCATCGACGGCGGCGCCGGCCTCAACGTACTCTCCGTGGAAGCCTTTGTCCTCCTTCACGTACCACTCGAGCGACTCCGCCTCAGCAAGCCCTTCTCAGGAGTTGGCGGCGACAACGGCCACTCCCAGGGGCAGATCCGCTTTCCTGTCAACTTTGGCACGCGCGACAATTACCGCACCGAGCTGGTCGACTTCGACATCGCCCGCATCAGCCTCCCATACAACGCCATCCTCGGGTACCCAGCTCTGGCCCAGTTTATGGCAGCAACCCATCTGGCTTACAACCTCATGAAGATGCTTGGGAGCAAGGGCGTCCTCACCATCGAGGGGGACACCAAGGAGGCTCTGCTGGCGCTCAAGCTTGCTTTCAAGACTGCCGCGGCGGCGTAGCCCCCCGGCGCAGGCGCCTCCGAGGCCAAGGGAGCCGCACCAACCAATAAGAAGCAACTGTTCACCCAAGACAAGGCAGAAACCAAACAGGTGCCCGTCGATGAGGACGGGACCTCAGGAGCCACCTTTACCATAGGTGTCGACCTCGGCCTTGACCAAGAGGAAGCGTTGGTGAAGTTCTTGCGCGCAAACAAGGAGATATTCGCATGGGAACCCAAGCAGCTGGTGGGGGTCCCGAGATAGGTGATTCAGCATCACTTAAGGGTGTGCCCCAATGTACGCCCTGTGAAGCAGCGGGCAAGACGACAGTCCACGGAGAAGCAGGCCTTCATCGTCCAAGAAACCCGCAAGCTAGAGGCGGCGGGTGCCATTCGCGAAGTTTGGTACCCTAAGTGGCTGGCAAACCCCGTTGTTGTGCCAAAGAAAGGCGGGAAGGAGCGCATGTGTGTCGACTTCACCAACCTCAACAAAGCCTGCCCCCAGGATCCATTCCCGCTTCCACGCATCGACCAAATCGTCGACTCCACCGCCGAGTGCGATTTGCTGTGCTTCTTGGATGCGTTCTCGGGCTACCACCAGATCAAGATGGCGGTAGAAGATGTGGAGAAGACCGCCTTCCTGACCCCGTGTGGGGTGTACTGCTATACTTGCATGAATTTCGGACTGCGCAACACGGGCGCGACCTTTCAGCGGCTGATGCACATCGCCTTGGGGCGGCAGCTCAGGAGAAACGCGGAGGCCTACGTCGATGACATCATGGTGAAGTCTCGGGAGGCGAGAACCTTGATCCAAGATCTGGAGGAGACTTTCGCAAGCCTACACCAGGTGAACTTACGGCTCAACCCGGAGAAGTACGTGTTCGGTGTCTCTTCTGGCAAGCTGCTGGGTTTCCTCGTATCCCACAGAGGGATCGAGGCGAACCCAGAGAAGGTCAAGGGAATCGAAGACATCAGCCCGCCACAGACCCTCAAGGAGATGCAGGAGCTTACTGGTCGCGTGACTGCGTTGGGCCGCTTTATCTCCAAGCTGCGAGAGCGTGCCCTACCGTTCTTCAAGCTGATGAAGAAAAATGGCCCATTCGAGTGGACTCCGGCAGCCGATCAAGCGTTTCAAGACCTCAAGGGATACCTGACCAGCCCGCCAGTGATGGTGGCGCCTCGCCCCTCGAGCCCTTGGTGCTCTACCTGTCTGCCACACCCCACTCTGCCAACGCAGTGTTGGTGGCCCTCAGAGAAGAGCGCCAGATCAAGGACCCGCCAGGGGGAACCACCAGGCCGGATGAAGCGGCGAGACACCAAGGCGATGCTCCTGAAGCAGAAGCTGCTTCAGCGGACCACCAAGCCCCTAAAGCCAAAGCCCTCGCGAAGACACCTCAGCTCCCGGAAGCCGAAGACTGCCTCAGCTCTAACGCCCTCGTCGAGCACCCGGTGTACTTCGTCAGCACAGTGCTGCGGGATGCAAGGGCACGGTACCCCATGCCTCAGAAGATCCTGCTCGCGCTCCTGGTGGCCTCGGGCAAGCTGCGCCACTACTTCCAGGGTCACCCCATCAAGGTCGTCTCGGCTTACCCGTTGGAAAGAGTGCTCAGGAGCTCCAATGCAGCCGGGCGAGTGGCTAAATGGAACATCGAGCTGCAAGCATTCGACTTGGAGTTCAGCACAGCCAGGGTCATCAAGGGGCCGCGCTCGCAGACTTTGTGGCTGAATGGACCGACGCCCCAGAAGTCGAAGCAGGTGAGGAATAATCCCTATCTGCAAGAAGCGAAGCGCCGGACGGCTGGGTCATGTACTTCGACGGTGCATTCTCACGCCAGGGCGCGGGGGCTGGAGCGGTGCTCATCTTGCCCACCCAGGACAAGCTCTGCTACGTCGTGCAACTCTGCTTCCAGTAGGGCAAGAAGGTCTCCAACAACATAGCACAGTACAAAGGCCTCATAGCTGGCCTCAGGGCTGTGCTGGCCCTGGGGGTGAGGCGTCTCACCATCAAGGGTGACTCGCAGCTCCTCGTCAACTTCTCCAATAAGGTTTATGAGCCAAAGGACGAGTACATGGAGGCATACCTCGCGGAGGTGCGCAAGATGGAGAAGCAGTTCTTGGCTGTGGAGTTACAGCATGTGCCCCATGGCACCAACAAGGAAGCTAACGACATCGCCAGAAGAGCATCCAAGCAGCTACACCAAGAGCCTGGCGTCTTTGAGGAGCGGCTCTTCACGCCATCAGCAACACCACCGCTCTTAAGAACAGCGTTGCCTCGCAAGGAGCTCCCTCAACAACCTGCCTCAGGAGCCCCGGCCTGCGGCCCAACCTCAGGAGTGCGCTTGCTTTTGGCGCTCGAACCTCAGGAGGGATGCTGGATCAAGGAATTCAAGGAATACCTGACGCAAGGGACGCTGCCGGAAGAGGAGGGAGACATGGAGCATGTGGCCCGACAAGCCACGACATATTGCATCCAGGGCGGTGAGTTATAGAGGAAGCGGCCAGTTCCACGCCAAGCATATTCATCAGCCGGCTCAGGGCCTCCAGACCATCCCACTCACATGGCCGTTCGCAGGCACAACATCATCACCAACTCAGGACCTCTTTGATTCGCAGGATTTTGAAAACGCAGGAATAGGACACGGCAATATTACAAGTTTCAAGCTCATATTACAAATGTTAGGAGTAATGTTGCACCTACGAAGAGGGAATTACTAGCACTACAAAAAAAATACACTTCCGTGATGATACGTGTTTGTCACAGTAGGTCACGTTTTCTGTCATGCATGTACATGCATGACTTATTTATGACAGAATCAAGATAGTCATACCTGTGCTGTCGTAGAAGTGTTCCATGACATTACCAAAATTATCATCATGGAAGTGTCCACTTCCATGACGATAAATCGCGCGTCACAGAAGTGCTTTCGTCAAGGGTGACCGACACATGGCATGCACCGTAACGGAACGTCCTTAAGCTATCGGGTCCGGTTTTGGACATGATAACCCGTTAACAGCCCCGACCAATGGGGATTTTCCACGTGTAAAATCATCATTGGTTGGAGGGAACACGCGTCGGCTCGCCTTTGGGACAGATGTCATCCACTCATTGGACCCAAAGCGCCTATGATACGTCGACATGTGGCATGGCCCAATAGAGGCCCATTCCTGTGAAAAGGCCGGCCCGTTTGACTTGGTCAAAAGGTGGCGAGCCGGCCCACGGCAAGCCTGTTAACGGCATGTTCGCATATAGCCCATTTACAACCCGCTAACCCAGGGCCCGTTTACTGCCTATCCGAATTAGGCCCAGTAGCGTCATCTGGGCCATCCAATAACATTCCAGCCCATTTTAACTTCCGGCCCTTGTAGGGCCCATGACGTCTTTCGGCCCATATGAGGCCCTTAGTAACCCTCGGCCCATTAATGGCCCGTGGTAAAACTGGCCCGTAATGAACAGTGTGTCACTTTATACCTATTAACGGCCCATTATACCGTTGGGCCGTTTCCAGCCCATGTTATCTTTCGGCCTTCTCAGGGCCCATTTATTCTTGGGCTCATTTCCAGCATTCGTTTACTTACGGCCTGTTACACGCCTTTTCTGCTTGTGGGCCAAATTCAGCCCCTGGATACAGTCGGCCCGTTTGTGGCCCATTAATCTGTTGGGCCATTTTCTTAGCATCATCAAATACGGCCGATTAACGGCCCATTATGGTCAGCCCATAAAACGTACAATTTCCACTCTAGCCCGTTTATGGCCCCTTATACGGCCCGTACAAGGCCCATAGATGAGACGGCCCGTAGAAGGCCCATTGACCCGACGGCCCACAGAAGGCCCATTGATCCGACGGCCCATAGAAGGCCCATGGATCCGCTGGCCCATGGAAGGCCCATGGATCCGATAGCCGATAGAAGGCCCATGGATCCGACAGCCCATAGAAGGCCCACGAATCCGACGGCCACAGAAGGCTAGGGATCGTCCGTCCCGTAGATGGCCCATGGAACGTACGGCCTGTGGAGGGCCATGGTCACTACAACGTTTGGGCGAGTTGGCCCCCGTTTGAATGATATAGCATATTCAAATAATTATCCTACTCTATACTATCACCTCTAGAAAACATACACTATATAATAAAAAGACTAAGGCATAGAAACGTAGAATAATCCTACACTATACAATAAAGAAATTACAGCCGATTATACCCACTCGGCATTATGGTTCGGCACCAGTGTAAATAAAGCATAAACAAACAGCAAATTACATACAGTCGGCAAATACAGCTCATACATCATGGACGCGCATCAACATAACTTACCATTTGAACTATAATCTCTTCAGAAAATAGGATTGGTCGGATTTAGATAGCACAAATTTCAGTTTGCAAAATCTCCAATTCCTTCGTTGTTACCTCAATGTCTTGTTTCTTTTTTTTGACTCCTGCATCTAATACCTGCATGTCCAGTCTCAACTTGTTGATTGTACGTTCAGAATCATGTACACGTTGTCTTGCCACCTCTAGTTGATGCTCGAGAACATCAGCACATTCCAATTCCAATCCATAATCATTCAGTAACGGCCATGCCACACTGCTCGCAGATCTTTGTGTTGATGTCACTTCATCCTGAAATGTTTCTGTAAGTACACATGACTAGGGCAAAATATAGTTACATTAGTGAAGCGAGCAAGACAGGCTATTTTGTACATGGCAAAACAGGACTAACAATAATGTTACACGTCATGAAGCATACGCAGGTGATATTTTAAAAATTATAAAAAAGGTAGTCTGTGCAGCCTGCATACAGAAATCTCTCTTAGTTCACCAGAGGAGCATGATGCTGGGGCCCAATCCAAAACACAGACAAGTTACAAATTTAGACAACACGTTGAGTAGAAGTAAGCAAGCAGTTGGCCATTCTGTAGCTCAATTAATGTCTTAGGGAGCATAATGAACAGCAGAGGATTTCATACAAACATACTACAGCAAGCAAAACTATGCAATCATTAGCCTAGTATAAACTAGATTGTGAGCCTCATTCAATAATAGTTGGTTAATAGACTTCAAAGCTTCAGGCACACTTCGGCAGAGTAATTAAATGGTAAGGCCTTTAATTATGTCAACTAATAGTTATACAAGTACCCAACATCAGGCATCATTCTTTGGGCATCTCATTAACTGAGGACAAATAAAGCAATTGAAAAGAGCAAATTAACTATGCCTGAAAGAAACAAGGAATTGAACCGTTGAGTTGGATATAGTGACTTACCTTAACAGGTTGAAGAGGCTCAGCGCAGCTCCTACTTCTCTTGCAAGGCTCCATCCTAACATCTTGTACTTGCAAATCCTCAATCTTATCTTCATTGCACCCCCTCTGCAAGGTGACACAAACTAGTTACTCGTCTCATTGGAAGATTAATATGCATACTTTCCAGTCTGTGAACACAAAAGGATGAGATTATAACAAAACAACACCACATAATGAAGCATGCCGCATCTCTTGCACTTGCACACAATGAAATGAGCATTTACTATGTCTGCACTATGTAAAAACTAGGCATACCTTCGAACTCGATCTCCAGGTACTCTTGGAGAGCCTACTTTAGTGTACAGCCAAACCTTTATGTCACCTATGAGTTAGAAAAGGCCCCACTACAGCAGCCCTTAGTGTTTAAATCATTGACAAGCTCTGTTAGAGTGTTAGGTCAAGAACAGCAAGTAATCAAAGCAAACAGTCCTAGTATGGCTGGATGATGCAAACAAGCAATTGAACAGATGTGTGAGGAAATCTTACATATCAAGAAAAGAAGCAAAGAAGGAGGCTTAAAGACCATCACTTGACTGACCAGATTTAAGGGGCATTTAAACATCATGTGCAACGTATGAACTAACATAAACATTGCATATTCCAGATTCTACAATGGAATGCACATGTATTAGGTTATGCCATGTATGATGATGCCTAAATGTACACTATAGCAGGCAGGAGTGATTCATCATTGCACGCACAACTGAATTGCAGGTTAAGGGCCAGTTCTATTCCGCCTTTTCAGGGCTTATTGTCAAAATAAGCCATAAAAGATGTAAAGAAGTCATTTTTGAGTTACGGGCTTGGGCTTAACTAATTTCTCTTTGGAGGGGGGTGTCTCAGGTAGAACCTCACTAAAAATTGAAGGGAAGGGGAATGGTGAAATGACTCTGTTGTCTGCCTATATTACACTCAAAATGCAACTGGTGACGCCCGCGTCACAGCTCACCCTCAAGTAAAAACAAACATGCAAGCGTTCATTGCCCTGCCCGCATGCATCTCCTCTCCCCTTTCCCTCTACCTCAATCCCCTGCCTACAGCACTAGGGTTCCTCTAGCAAGCCATCGCCACTGGTCCCATCTGGCCTGGTCCTCGATGATGCTCTGTCCAGCTAGGCTACATGGCCGGCGGGTAGGGGAAAATCTCCCTGGCTGCTCCTCCCTTTGGTGTCGCCCCTCGTTCTCATGGTCTCCAACAGCTGCTCCACTGTGGTTCGTCCAACGCACTACTCCGGCAGGCGCTGCACAACTACGGTTGATGCCACACTGCGGCAGAAGGCACCTTATTCCCCCTCCCCACCTCCCAGGCCGTGGCCTTGAGGTGCTGTTGAAGGATGAGCTCATCCAACAAGGTGAGGATCTCCTCTGATTTTTTTGCCAAAATTTCATTCTGATCCACTATATGATGAATTGCTTTGAGCTGCTTCTACTGCTGCTATATGATGCATTGCTATGAGCTGCTCGTGCTGCTGCTATATGATGAATTGCTATGAGCTGCTGCTGCTGCTATATGATGAATTGCTATGAGCTGCTACTGCTATATGATGAGTTGCTATAAGCTGCTCCTGCTGCTGCTGTATGATGAAGTGCTATGAGCTACTCCTGCTGATGATATATGATGAATTGCTATGAGATGCTCCTGCTACTGCTATATGATGAATTGCTATGAGCTGCTCCTGCTGCTGCAATATGATGAATTGCTATGAGCTGCTCCTGCTGCTGCCATATGATGAATTGCTATGAGCTGCTGTTGGTATATGATGAATTGCACACTACTGCTGCTGCTGTATGATAAGTTGCTATGAGCTGCTGCTGCTGCTATATGATGCTTTCAGGTGGTGCTGCTATATGATAATAACCAGCCACTTGGACCATCGAATTTCAATAAATAATTGTTCTTCATTTAAATGTGGGTCATGCATTTTTCGTTTAAATTAGGCAATGGGATCTCTATGGAAAACATTGACCAAAGTAGATTGTGGCAAGTAGATGGTATCTTTGTATTTGCATTTTGAGCAAATAGTGATGGTCTGTTTTCCTATCATATTAATTACTGCATTGGGTTCAATTTGTGATGTTTGCAAGCCAAATTAATTTTCATATGGGCAGCAAAATGAAAAAATATAATGCAATCTAGACTTTTCACTTATCATACCAAAGATAAGCTGAAAACGTAATGAAAAGAACTGGTTGGCTTATTACATGGAGCTTATATTCATAGGTGCTTATTTTCTTAGGATAACTCGTAATAACTGTCCCTAAGAAACTTGGCCAATAGAACTGACATACAAATAACATGTCACGATGATTGCAATGGAGGAGTGACGTACCATAGCACACTGTATAGGCTCACCGCTGGCTCTCCTTTTTTTGCGATGTTCCATGAAATTGCCACATACATCTTGTACTTTTTCATTGTGTAACCCAATCTGCAAGTTGGCACGGCTAATTTCAGTCATCTCTACATGATAATACATTGCATATCCCTTGCGCATATTTAAACCACCAATTAATGATTGTGTGCGTAGCATAAACTAGCCATGACTCTGTGTGCTGGACTAGCAGGCTCTCTAAGGGAGCCTAATGTAGTGTACTGGAATTCCTACATGCCACCTATGATTTTGTGTAATGTAGTGCCTCTGTTCCTAAATATATGTCTCTATAGAGATTCCAGTATGGACCACATACAGATGTATATAGATGCATTTTCGAGTGTAGATTCACTCATTTTGCTCCGTATGTAGCCTATAGTGGAATCTCTAGAAAGACTTATATTTACGAATGGAGGTACGAGGTAGTATCATGTATGACATCTACATATCTAATTTAGCAGCCAGTAGTAGAAATCATTGTCTGCACAAAGGGATTACTGGTCGAAAATCCTAGCAAAGCACGCTAGCAGGCATAGAACAATACAAGACAGAGAGACACGCTTACAAGATCATAGCAATACCTCGGTCCAGGATCTTGGTTGGCCAAACTGTTAGATCCATAAGAAACATCGTCCTTGTAGTTTTTGCCAACTGCATAACAGGTAACAGTGACCTATTAGTATATTTGAAGTACATCGGGCAGGTGATGCTGGACGGGTTTAAAGGTGACAAGTACCTAGGCCGTGGCGGGTGCTTGGCATCTTGCCAGACGGTGGGAATCAGCTTAGAAACGTCAAGGGTGATGACGCTGCGATGGCTGTCGGGGTCCGGTAAGGAGATCTAGAACCGTCAAGTAGGGTGTTTGTGGAGCGGCTCCTGTAGGGTGGACTACGGTGTGGGCGAAGCCGATCTGTGGCCGTGGACGAGGGCATAGGTGAAGCTGCTCCGGTGGTTGGGTTAAGGATGGGGTCGATGATGCGCATCTGCGGCCGTGGACGAGGCGTCAGAAGCTGCTCCGGTAGGTTGGATGAGGGTGCGAGGAAGCGGATCTGAGGCCGTGGACTTGTGAGTTGGCAAAGCGGGCCCGGTAGGGTTGAAAATGGTATAGGCGAAGCTACTCCGGTGGGGTCGACAATGTTGTCGGCGAAGCGGCTCCGGTAGGGTTGAGTAAGGTGTCGGCGAAGAGGATTAGAGGCTGTCGACGGGGGCGTCGGTGGGGCGGCTCCGGGGGGTGGAAGAAGCGTCTCCGGTGGGGAGTACGAATGAGCCGCTGCTGATGCGCTGCGGTTGACGAGAGTACCGGCGAAGCAGATCGGGCGCCGTGGACAAGGCCGACACTGAATGGGTTGTGGTACAGTGGTGGATGAGCAGTCTACTTGTTTCTAGGGGAGGTGGGAGGGGTAGATGCGGCCGCAAAAGCAGATCCGGCGAGGTGGACGCCGCTGGCAGTGAATGGGCTCTGGTACGCCAGTGGATGAGCAGTCTAGGGTTTTGAGAGGGGAGGGGAGAAAGGCCGATGAAGTACGGACGGCGTGATGTGAGATGCTCTGGTGCTGTGGAGTTAGTCGTTTTTGCGGGAGGGGGAGAGGAAATGGGGGTGCCGTGTAGTGGGGGGAACCGGAAGTTACCAAAGCAGCCCCGACCTATTATGTAGATGAGGGCGGTATTGTAACTGTTGGTCTCCGTGCACCAAGGACAAAAGGGGAACTTCGCATGCTAAAGACTAAGGTGGCAGAAATTTTATAAGGAGGCGGGAGATTTTGCCGCCCGCGGGATCGTTCGTATCCAGTTTCAACTAATTTTGGACCATGCTAGCGGGAAGGTCATGCGAGACTGTGTACACGGGGCACGCGTCAGTAGTTAATAACTGGTGTGTCCACCCCAGAAAAAAGACAATAACTTGGGATGATGCGCCGATAACTTAGATGTTGACACGGGCACGGCCAATCGTACGAGTGTAGTGGCGCGTTCACAAAAAAGGGATCAAACGCTCAGCCTATGTATTTCTCGTGTAAATAGATAATTTAGTGCAATTGGTTATTTACTTTAAACATAATGCATTGACGTGTTAGTGTAGAGGCGCACAAAAAGAAATGGATATTGTAGTCCGCTACTTAAAACTGTTACCTCATATGATTACATAGCCTCCATTTCATAAATTGCGTACCCGTTGAATTCATATATGAATATTACATATATTACTTCATAATAGAACCTTAAATCATCCAAGACTAATGATTTTGAATGCAAGAGTAACAATGGTGCATGTACATGATAGCTACATTGGTTGTTTGAAGAAACATCACTGTAACTTTGGCATGCACAACTGAAAAGGTTTATTTAAATAGAAAAAATGTGATATGTGAGTGTCCAATCTTTATAGCGTTGAATCGATATTGTACCTTTGGCCACGATACGAAGTAGATATTGATTTATGTTCAAGCGATGCACGTGCACGATCGCTAGATAGTGATACGTGAATGAATTGTGCAATCTCTCTCACATGCATACATATCTCATTTCCATGTGGTCATCGGAATCACACACGCGCACTCCATGTATTTCTCTCCCTCCGTCAAGGTTAGAATTCGTCTTTCTACCCCGTCCTACAAGTCTCTCACACAGAAACACACACGCTCTCTCTGTCGAACACGCCCACCCCTTTAATTCCGCCCACCCACAGCTACTAATGTCTCAAAGTATAATAATGTCTCTCACACATATGCCTAAGGTTAACTCGAGTTCCGGAACCATATGAATACATACAATGGGATTCCAACAGAGCACCATTTGTTTTGAGATTTCGCTCTCTCTCTCTCTCCCACACATTGTTTCTCGCTTCATTTTTTCCGGCACTTGCATGCACACAATTTTGTTTATCTTCGTGATGCTTTAAGTACGCCTCGCACAAATGCTATCTACCTATCCCTTAGTATAGCTAGATATGTGTCACACAAACTCCTTCTCCCTACTAGCAAGATGCCCATGTGTTGCACCGAACATCAAGATGCATTTGTATGAGTAGTTTATCTTGTGGGAGAAAAGGATGAACGAGGGAATGCCTTATTTGCAAATGCGGAGAGGGGTGTGGATATCTTTTTGCAAAATTGACACAGTTTCCTTCCTATCCGTCGGGTATAAATCGGATGGCCTATATTGCAGGATGGCAGGAACACCATCATCACCAACTCTGTTTTTTATAAGAGTAGGGATATGTAAGTGTCACTGCACCCCCGCCCTCCCCCCCGACACACACACCCACACCCACACAACCACACACACACACTTCCCAACACCGAAGGAGTAGGGTGACACCTCGATCTTGATACTAATCTATTGACTTGCTTCT
>NC_057799.1:80237256-80277933 GCF_018294505.1 Triticum aestivum
GTGACAACTCAATCTGATCGTAATCTGTCAATTGGTTTCTCTCTCGAACATTGTGTCTCTGTGCCTCGCTCAGTAGCCCCCTCGATATGTAGACTTCTCGCGCATGCATAGCTCTAGTAACGATGACGCTGAACCCAGTGTGCCTCGTTTTTACCGGCCTCATGTGATAGTTTTCACCCTGTTTTCTGTTAATTAACAAGGCAACCTTTTTTTGTTACTACGAGTGAATCCGAAATCATTCGGGGCAGACATAAAATATATCACTTCAACCCAATTATCGCAGTAGCTATTTTAAAAGAAACTAGCTAGATGCTCGTGCGTTGCACGGAACATCAAGATGCATTTGTATGAGTAGTTTATCTTGGGAGAGAAATGGATGAATGAGGGAAGGCCGTGTTTGCGAACGTGGAGAGGGGTGTGGGTATATTTTTGCAAAATTGCCATAGTTTTCTTCCTGACCGTTAGATATAAATCTAACGGCCTATATTGTAGGATGGCACGCACACCATCATCACCAACTCTGTTTTCTACTCTCTCCGTTCCTAAATATTTGTCTTTTTTAGAGATTTCAACAAGTGACTACATATGGAGCAAAATGAGTGAATCTACACTCTAAAATATGTCTACATAGACATCCGTATGTGGTAGTCCATTTGAAATCTGAAAAAGACAAATATTTAGGAACGGATGGAGTATAAGAGTAGACATGGAGATATATCAGCAGCATGGTCTACAACAAAAATGTGCTGGACTGGTTAGCGCCGGATGCTCGCAACGCGATGACATGAGTTCGAATTCTGTCTTTAACTTTAGATTTTTATATTATATATTACTTATTTAATATATACTTCTTTCGCTACTGTACTTATAGTGGAACCCACAGAGTACTTAGAATACAAGATTAAGGATGGACTTGATTCTTTTTAACTTTCTGTACGAAGGTGTAGCCACCCTGCAAGTCACGTGTACACCGTACATGCAATTAACTTTTTATGGAGGGACAATCATACACGCAATTAACTCAAATGGATTGGATGTCACTCTATTATTTTCAGCATAAGAGCATCTCCAGCGGCAGCAGGCAAATTTCCTCCCGTTTCCTTCCGCGGAGGATGACATCAAACGCCAGCGGTATACATTTTCACAACTCTAACCAACCAGATGAAATTCATGCAAACACGGACTGATTTCATATAAGCATGAAGGATTTCATATAAAAAGCTGGATCTTCATATAAACATGATGGATTTCATTACATTTACATGAACTAAGCGGTGCCAATCCGGCTATCTTGGTATAATTAATACTCCCTCCGTCCGGAAATACTTGTCCTAGAAATGGATGTATCTAGACTTATTTTAGTTATAGATACATACAATTTATCCATTCTTAGAACAAAAATTTCCCGCCAGCTGGAGAGGGAGTACATAATCTAAATGGCCGCCCGCGGATCCCTTTGTCTTCCTCATGTCCAGCAGACACTTTGCGGGGTTGACGAAGGTCCACGAAAGAGACGAAGAAGCAAAGGAACCACCTGAATGCGCAGTCGTCGCCTCGGCGGTGGCCTTCATGGGACCCAAGTGGTGGCGGCCTCCCGTGTTCTACTTCTCCTCGATGATGGCGGCGGACACGCAGAAGCTGGCCACCGACTCGTCGCTGTCCACGCACCCGGCTTCTGTCTCTGCATGCATGGCGCTGCCGCAGGCACGGGAGGCGCGCCAATAGACACGGGAGGCACGGTACGACGCGGCAGGGATGACGCCCGTACTGGTGTGCTCGCCGCCGTGCCGGTGTGGAGCAACTCGCCACTCCTCATCGAGCTGAACTGGAGCGGCGAGTTGTTGAACCATGTGCCTGCTTGGGCGGCAACTGGCTCCGTCGGGCCAAGCGAGGTTGGTGAAGCACCGAGCGGCCTCGGCCGTATCAGGAGGGCTCGGCGGGCCACCCAGCCGGGTAATATGCCGGAGAACGGCTCCTCGGAAGCCAACGGAAGAGTGGAGAAAATGGTGAAGGCGGAGATGGGGGAGCGGCGGAGGGGTGCGATTCTTGCCCGCTGTCTGGCTGGCCTCGTGTAAATAGACGGCGGACGGTAGGAGCTTGGCCGGCGCCTGCCCTCGTTTAAACTGAGGGCGGACGGGAGGAGCTCGGCCGGTGTTGTGTTTAATTCTTGCCCGCTCATGAACGGACGTGTGGCCGGAGTAGGTTTCTTGGTTTGCATGCGGGTTTAACGGAGGGGTTTGATGGAGGCGAGGAGGCGTGTTCAGCCGGGCGTGTAGCGGGCGGCGCAGTACTATTCGATTTGACAGCGGGCGGCGGAGTTCCCGATACGACTTTAATGCAGACGAGCGAGGGAGTAGCTTTTCCCGAAATGTTGAACGGCCAATGCATCCTCCTTCAATTAATGCATGAGGGAAGTAATAGGAGGAGGACTGGGAAAAGAGGCTGCACGATGTGAATGCAACGCAGTTTGCCCTCATATAAAGGCGCCCCTCCATTCCAATGCATCTCCATATCGTACGCACCTACGCATTTGCCTAAGCACCTACACTAAGTGCAAAAGAGCTCACTCCAGACCCATGGCGGCGATGCGCGCGAGCGGCCAACGGCTATGCCAGATGGTCCACGACGTCGGCCTGCGGCATGGCGCCGGCTGGTGGATGGCCGCCGTTGACGCCAAGTACGACTCTCAGTTGGACCAGATGATCGTTGCCACCACCAACAAGTTCACCGTCCTCAAGAAGCTCGCGGACGACATCGCCGTACTCCTCCAGCCCGCGCGCCCGGGATCCTCATTGCCTGCCACCCTAATCGGCCTCCATGGCCGGAACCTCTTTCAAGCACTGGTGGCCCTGCGACTGCCTGCCGACGCCATGAATAATGTCCACCTGGAGGTCGCGCTCGCCGCGAGGCGCCTCGCCCTGCAAGAATTCGTCGACCTACACATCCACATGTACGAGCAAATCATGTTCATAGGTATCTACAAGGCCAGTGAGGACGCTACGATGTTGTCCTTCCTCAACCGGCTGGAAGCCTTGGATGCCTTTGCTGAGAAGCACCTCGACCTCACCACAAAAGCCGCCGCTCCTTAGCCGCCGGTCGGTGGCCCAGCGCACTAAGTTGAAGAGGAGGAGGTCGTACGTTGATGGATGCATCTTTCTTCTTGCCCTCTGTAACCACCACTGCGATCGCAACATCATCGTGGCCTTAATTCTTATTGTGGTGTTGCATTCTCGTTCCAGTCAATACCGACATGTGCGATCCCTTTGCTTAATTATATGCATCACTGTAACTAGTACTCCATCCGTCAATTTATAAGGTGTGCTTACCTTTTCCATCAACTTCGTGCAACGCGCGGGCATCTTGCTAGAAACACTAGAACATGTCGGACCGCGTGTGACCAAACCAACGATGCGCCAACCTAGCTACTACGTACCCTGCTTATCAGGCGGAAATAGCCCCACCCTAGCGTTTCCAATCGTTATTTCTATCTATCAATCGTGCCAAGGAGCAGAACCAAAATGTTACAATTTATACATGTTTCTCTACTCCTACTCCTATAAAAGACTCAGTTGGTGATGGTGGTGTGTCTGCCATCCGTCGTTTCTGACCATTAGATCTGCATCTAACGGTTGTGAGGTAAGTTGTGGCATTTTTGCAACAATAGCCCACTTCTCTGCTCCAATTTGCAGAAAACCCCTTATTATCTTGAAAGCAACCACATCCCTTCCTCACCTCATCAAAACAGCCTGAGAAATATATACTCCTATAAAAGACTCAGTTGGTGATGGTGGTGTGTCTGCCATCGGTCGTTTCTTACCATTAGATCTGCATCTAACGGCTGTGAGGTAAGTTGTGGCATTTTTGCAACAATAGCCCACTTCTCTGCTCCAATTTGCAGAAAACCCCTTATTAACTTGAAAGCAAGGCACGGGCACATTGCTAGTAAAAGGAAAAGGCCTGCCGTGTTTGCGTCGCACTCCCCCCCCCCCCACGCCCGGGAATGGGGAGTACTCCACGGCCCATCCGGCACGACACATAGCTTAGGGAAGGCGTGTTGCCTAGCATTTTCACTTTCATGTGGGACCGCCGTTGAGCAAACCGACTATTGGCAAACCGCACCCCGCCCGCCGCCGGGTTGGAAAACAGAAACGAGGGGAAGATCTAGCTGTAGCACGGAAGCCAAGAAATTTGGTGTCAGATGGGGCTCGTTGATAGAGTAGGAGCATTCCATACTACTCTGCTCCTACTAGTACCAAGTTTGTACTATACAACTAGTACTACCACTATACAACTAGTAGGTACGTGCACGGCACAACATCGTAGGAACAAAAAATGGGAAGATCTTGTTTTGGGTGATTTATCTTTTTTTCTGTCAACGTAGTATGAATAATATGATGTGGGGGGCACCCATGAAGCTTATGTGGCTTGGTTGCATGGCTACAAAATGTTAGAGAAAAATAAATAGATAATGTGTTTAGAGTGCACTCCACTAAACAGATATACTTTGGATCCATTGCAACGGGCGGGCACATCTATATCTATACCCCCTATATAGTGTGTGAATAACTTTGAAAGTTGGTCGTTGGATGAAGCCAATCCGACGGTACAAAGATGGCAAATCCAAGCACTACTGGCCGTTGGATATCATCTACATTCCACCAGATTCAGCCACATGTAGAATCTAGAAGACTCCATGGTTGAACTTCATTCATGACTAACTTTGCCAGAACTAAGCTTAGGCAAAGTGTGTCTGCCACAAAAAATGTGGCTAACAAAATGGCCACCACAAGTGTGGCAAGATTTGGCAAGTTGAGTCTATGACATGTGGACCATGTAGCTAGAAAAGTGTGGCAAGCCACAAGTGTAGCAATGAACCAAACACATGCCTGGTGTGTTTGTTAGGGTGTATGAAGGGTGCATGATCCCAAGAGTTCCCTTCTCGACCCATTTTTGGGTGTTTGGTAGAGTGTATGGAGGGTGCATGAGTCCACACTAGATTATCACAAATACACTAGAAGCATGCATGAAGAGAGCATACATGAAGAGGGGTGTTGAGTTGAGCATGCATGAAGAGGGAATAGCTATGCTGAGATGAAAACGCAACCAAACACACTTGTGGCACGCCTAAGCTCAGGTGTGGCAACCTTAGGCTGCAAACCAAACCATAACTTTGAAAGTTGGTCGTTGGATGAAGCCAATCCGACGGTACAAAGATGGCAAATCCGAGCACTACTCGCCGTTGGATATAATCTACATTCCACCAGATTTTGCCACATGTAGAATCTAGAAGACTCCATGGTGGAACTTCATTCATGAATAACTTTGCCACAACTAAGCTTGGGCAAAGTGTGTCTGCCACAAAAAATGTGGCTAATAAAATGGCCACCACAAGTGTGGCAAGATTTGGCAAGAAGGTGAGTCTATGACATGTGGACCATGTAGCTATAAAAGTGTGGCAAGACACAAGTGTAGCAATGAACCACATGCCGGCAAACCTAAGCTTAGGCATGGAAACCTTAGGCTGCAAACCAAACCATAACTTTGAAAGTTGGTCGTTGGATGAAGCCAATCCGACGGTACAAAGATGGCAAATCCGAGCACTACTGGCCGTTGGATATCACCTACATTCCACCAGATTTTGCCACATGTAGAATCTAGAAGACTCCACATGTAGAAGCATAATGCACAAACCACCAGAATCTCATGCGTGCAATGCAGGTGTACCTTACTAGTAGTTGGTAGTAGTAAGAAACAAATTCCGGGTTTGGCACGTGCTCGTACTGCGGGAGCACCACAAGGCCTGCCGCAGGAGCTACATTTCCCTCTCGGGGCCCACGGGACCGAACTTCAGTGTCTTAGTGACCGGCCTATGAGTCTATGAGATGTGGACCTTAAATGCGGCTGGCCCACATGTCATTCTCATGGTGGTGGTGTGGTTCGCGACTCACTCGTTCGAGATGAACCGGTCGGTGGTGGCGTGGCCGTGGCGAGGGTGCCACAGCTGGGCGTCGGGGCGTTACGAGGCATAGATGACCACACCGATGGGTGCTACCTGTAGTACAGAAGTACTCCAGCTGAGGATTGATGCCCGGGACGAAATGTGTCACAGCCGCTGGATGAAAATTCGATGGTGCGGGACATGTGGTGTCATGGGTTCGTGCGGCGTCGTGAGAATCGCGTGTGGCTGTGGTAGAAATTTGATGCTCGCCGCATTTAAGGTGGCCCATATCTCATGCACACGAATGCAGAGGGGCGGTGCGGCCGAGAGGGGTGAGGCGCACGTCGGGGGACGTGGTGCCATGGGTTGGAGCGGCGTCATGGGAATCGCGAGTGGCAGTGGATGAAACGTGATGGTCGCCGTAGTTGAACTTCCATCGACAAGCTGTCATGTCTACGGACACATGCATTGCATATCGATCACTAGAAAGCTAGGCGGATAAATAGTTCCTTATAGTCAAGCGGACCCATGCTAGTACTTGTTCCAAAGACGTGCACACCATCGAAATAGTCCATCTATATCAATATACATAGAGTGGGAATATTTTTTTTACAAGAGAGGAAATAGTTCATCCATCCATAATGCCCTGCTGCTGGTGCAACATCTTCTTCTTCTTCTTCTTCTCATTTTCTGTGGGAGACGGCTTCGTAACAAGCTCTCTGGACCTTGCAGCTATCTCGAAACTCACACGGGCATCGAGGGCAGCATATTTTATCTGCTCGTACATCAAGGGATAATTCTCCCATCCAGACGACCTTAATGCCAGCGTCTCATCACCCTTCTGAAGATTTGTTCCTAGCACAAAATTTGCTACGTCGAATAGGGATGGTGTCGGTTTATCACAATCTTCTACATGAATTTTTATTCTGGTTTGTAGGTCAGCGATGCTTTTCAAATCGAGGTTGTACGGTTCCAACTTCTGTTTGTCCCCTGCGATGGCTGCCCCACAGAAGTATATGTCCTCCTGAGACAAGAAATCGTGAAGCTCACCTGGAATGGAGGGCGCGTGTATGATGTGGTACACCAAAACATCATCTTCGAGGCACAGCTGAAGGACAGTGGCGTGTTGGATCTTCCCAGTGGCACGCTCCGTGTACTCTGCGTCGAGACCGATGACATTCATCTCCAGCTTTTGGAGGGAGTTGGATACATTGTTGATCCACTTCCGAAAAACCCTTGGGTGGTCGGTGACTGTGGCAACTATGCTCAACGAGCCTTCGACGAGGACATGTTGGACAATAAAAACCTGCATCTCGATCTCTTTCGCCATTTGGAACCGCTGGACCGGAGGGCTGTGGTTTGGAGAATTAGGATTAGATGGCTAATCTAACTGAAGAAGATGATTATTTATAGGGGCTTCGGAATAACTCCAGGAGGATGTGAAGAGGTTAAAAGAATGTGAATGCAGTGTGGTTTGGATGCAAATGAAGATCAAGGAGTTGTGAAAAAGCCGAGGAAAATCGGTTCCTGATGGAGAAGTAAATGGGAGAAGTTATGCGCATGCATGAGGGGAGGTGCGGTGATTTGACTGCTGCATGCAATGGATTGGACGGGCTTTTCGGTTGCCTTTTCTCTCTCCCACGCGCACAGAGTGGCCCACTTGCATGCTGCAGTTTATTGGCTGGAGTCGGGCTGCAGCTGCTCATGCGTACGCTAATTAATGTTGTGAATGCGGTGCATGGAGGGAAATGGGCGCATGCAAAAGGGTATATACGTAGACTAATTAGAGAAATATTGAAAAAAGTTATGTTAAGACAAAAGAGGACCGGAGGGAGTACTACTCATGTTTCTACTACGGTTAAGGAATATACGGTTATCCTCAAAAAAGAAAAGTCCTTCTTCACGCTTCCGCATGCACGAGAATTTGGTTCTGCTCGCAATATGGATGATAGCTAGAGGATGAAGTGAACCCAGAGGCATGCTAGCACGGGAGTGTACTCATGTTCCTACTACTCCTACTAGTAGTAGTAGTACAACTGTGGTACACTTGATGGTCAAAATACTATTATTCATCCGGTCCTCACAGTGAAGTGACAAGACCCGGCGCCCGAGGTGACACCAGTCCAGGTGGCGTGTCTGGGTTACCAAAGTCAGCCTCACCTTGTGCACTGTGCAGTCACTGTCACCGCCGCTGTATAGCATGCCTCGCCTCGTCTCCCTCTCCCCTAGCACCACTCCATCTCCATCTCCGTCTCGCCGGAGATCCTGAGGTCACTCTTCATTATCTCACTGTGCCCCCGCATACCCTCGCCTCTCTCGCCTCCCCCAGTACCACTATTCCCTCGCTAGCCGCTCCAGCACCGACAGCCTTCTCCCCCGTAAATCAAGCCCCCCAAAACCCCACCTTCCAAACTCCACCATGGCCGAACGTGAACCGCGCAGGATCCATATGAGCCGCGATTGGAGCTATCTCCCCAGTGATGTCCTCGACCTCTGTTGTTCGTGTATGGATATGTTGAGCGCCCTGCGGTTGGCTGCATGCTCGAGGGGCATGCACACGGCCATCGTTGAAGCGAGACCTAAGCTTTTCAAGACACCCTGCTTGCTACTATCTGGTCTTGCGAGATTGGCTCACCATGATACGGAGGCGTACATGATGCCCCTTGACTTCAATCCGATCTCCATTAGCCGAAACTTCTTTGCAGGTATGTATTGGGTCGCCGTAAATCATTTCCCTCGACTTCGATCCGATCACCATCGCCCGAAACTTCTTGGCAGGTATGTACTGGGTCGGCATGAACTCCCACTGGATGGCTGCCGTCAGAGAAGACGGTAAAAAGTTGGTGCTCGTGAACTTCCAGACCTCCCATGAGATTATCCTTCCTCCGTTGGATTATATAGAGTATTACCATCGCGGTCATAGTCATCTAGATTACCGCGTTAGTTGGACGGACCTTGTTTTGCAGAAGATTGTAATCTGCCAAGTTCCCACACGACATGCGGATTATGCAGACTTCAAGCTAATTGCCTTGTTCGACAAGGGACTCGCCTATCTTTACGCCGGTGCCTTCTTTAGATGGAGACAACTCAGCTCGCAGTGGATCGTCGTCAAAGCTGATACACACTTCTGTGATGCTATTGAACACAATGGCATCATCTACCCGATCAACAAAGCAGATGGCACCACGTATTGCTGGGATGGCGCGTGTAAGTTGTTTCCGTCTCATGTTAATGATGACGCCATGACACTGTTTGAACTTTTGTGATGATTGGCATATCCCCGTTTACGCAGAATTTGAGTAGAACTATGGCAATGTATTAGAGACGCCATAAATCAACTATATTTGGAATGAGTTAATTCATGCGATTGTGATCATGTCATTACAGCCAATTTGTACCCCTGAATAATCAAACGGTTAGGAATATATGGATATTCTCCTTATTTTACAGTAATCTATATACTACTACTAAATATGAGTGTGTATCAATGGCCTTGTTAGTTTCCTCATTTTCAAGATGTAGAAACATGCACCACACTGTTGGTTTCATCTAACCATACATTAGGGAAGTAACTGTGCATATGGAGAACTCTATATTTGGAAGTAGTGAAATCCTGTAATGCTTACCATGTGTACATACCTATATTCGCCCTTCGGCAATCAATGGCTAGAATAATATCCTCACAAAAAATTTGCCCACAGAACACGAGTATATAACAATGCATGGTCTGTTAGTTACCTTGAAGAATTTGTTCGTGAGGACAGAACATGATTCCATAACATGCTGACATGGTAGTTTCCTGTGAAGAATCGATTGCGAGATAACATGAGTATAACCATGCATGGAACTTCTATATTTTCGAACCCAGTATACATTTCCCTGTATTTTCCTCCCAGTTCCAACAGGGACATATCAATGTTGTTTCTTGCATTATCCAACTCATACACTGAACAATGTTGATCTTACATTAACAATGCCTGTCCTTTTTGATATGATGCAGTGTCCCTACAGTTACTGCCCTTTGCCAAAAATAGGGAAGCACAACTGGTTCCTCGCTCGATCAGATGACGGCAAAAGACTGATGATCATTCGAACACATGAGCTGGAAAAGTTATATTGCAAAAACCCCACTATATACAAGCACCGTGAAATACGTGAGTATCCGGACAGTGGCTGTTACCTCTATGAGCAGGATACCAGCTTGTTGGGGCCTTCAGGATTTTTTAGTTGGAGGCGGGTAAACAGCCTTGGTTCACACTCTCTGTTTCTCGGACTCAATTATTCGATTAACCAGGAGATCACCGTTGGCAAGGACCTTGATGGCAGAGAGGCTCTATTTGCTATGGAAAGCTGTCTCTACACGGCGAGCCCTAGGAGTTCGGGAGCAAACTCCCCTGATTGTCAACGATACAGCCTGCAGCCAAAAGAAGGTGAGAATGACAAAGGCATCTGGATTAACTTTGATCCTTGGATGTCTCAATTACGTCAGGCAGTGATGTGGTTCAAGCCTTCAGGTTGATAGGTAATTGGGCTGTTGCGTCGAAAGGGTGGAGTACTGGTGTCTCCGGATCATTGGTCGCTGAAGTGGGGCTACAAATTATGATGGTGTTGGATCATCTCTTCGAATGACTTTGTTGTCTTTGCTGCTTGTTCTGGATGGGTAGTTCTTTCTTTTGTTATGCATATTCCTTGTCATTTGGTCATCCTCGTCTATGTCACTCTTACTATGTAATAGTTGGCTCTGTTTAGAATGTTATTCTCGTCTGGATCACGAGAGTCTGAGCACTGCAGATGGGTGCGTTTTGGTGGTGTAGCAAGACTTCTTATGAACTATCATGTCTTGTTGATTATGTCAGTAGTAGTCACTAGTCAGTGTTTGAATGTTGTATATATCGTTGTTTCGAACTGTTTATCGTCTCGAACTACTGGTGGGCTAAATGAGGGCATCACCATTCTCCAGTGTTCAGAGTGTATCTCCTTTTTCAAGTTATATAATTTGAGCTCAGTGTCTTTTCGATGATGTACACTTGTTTGGGCCAGTGAGGTGTCGTTGAATATGGGCCGAGTAGTAACGCAATGCCAAACAGGTCAATTGACTCTCAGGACGGGCTCTCAAAAGATCCTAAAAAAAGGCCGGGCTCTCCAAAAAAGAAAGAATAAGGACTCTTAGGCCGACATGTGGGCTCCACCGGTGTTTTCGTGCGCTTGCGCGCCGAGAGCATATCGGCGCGTGTTCGAAAAATTCAAGCTACCTTTTCATCCCCAATCTCCCGCCCCTCCCCCACCTTTGGAATCTCGATTCCTACTCCAGTTCCCCCAAATCCCCCTCCCGTACTCCCTGTACTCAAGCTCACTATCATGTCGCCGGTCAACGCGGATCTCCGAGCTGGAGATCATGTCGCCGGTCACTGCATGCTGTCGCTCAACAGTGGCATGGCGGCGCTTGACGACCAGTTTGCCGGCAAAGTGCTGATGGTAACCATCAACGGCGACCGGCCTCCCGTCTCGCCGGACGGCCTTGTCAAAGCTCTTGGCATTGTGCACGGCATCCAAATAAGTGACTTGCTCGTCGAAGTCTGTCCGCCACCGGCTGATTTATTCGTCAGGTTCCGGATAACTTTCGACTGCAGTCGTGTGTTCGAATCTTCCCGGCGTTTGTTCTGCGATGGCGCGCTGGTGAGCTTTGATCGGTGGCACCCAGGATGGGGCTCGGTGCCCTCTGAGCTTGAGTTTTTAACAAAGCTTACCTAACACGGCATGCCTCGACATGCTTGGAACAGCAAGTCCATGAATGAGCTTATCAACGACCTTGGAGGTGAGCTCGTAAGTATGTTTGTTCCTCCAGACAGCTCGGCTCTGACGGTTATGGCATGGATGAAGAAGCCGTCCACCATACCGAAGGTGATTGGTGTTGAGATACCGGTGCAGGAACCGGGGTTGTACTATTCATCGCCACCAAGGACGCCGCGGACCACGTTAGGGATGTACATGTATCAAGTGTTCGTGCATGTCGAAGAAGTGGTCAATCCATCAATCGAAGTCCTGCCACCGCCGCTGGTGCCAGGGTCCGTCGATGACGTCCATTACAGGAGTTAACGTCAGACTTTCCCCGTGTTGCTCGGAACGATGTATGGCACAGGGCCTACTCCATCGCGCGGCGGAGGCCACTGCTTCTTTGGGAGAAGAGGCAGGGCTGGCTGCCTGGATGTGCTCTAATTTGAGGTAACAACTGAATCTTGTCAGATACTAGTTAAATCCGACCTATGGGTGTAAAGCACTGATGTGCCAGTACATTTGATTGTGACCTGTTCTAATTTTGTACCAGAACTTTTTTTAGAAAGGGTTGTACGTCAACTTAATATGCTAGCAGAACTTATTGTGTTGTCTGTCTGTTTTCTTTGCACAGCATTCAAGATATTTCCCTGTCATTGATAAAGAAGATGAATAGTTATGTACGAGTTCGTTGGTTTCAATATAGCCCTACCCGTAGCGATCCACTGCTTCCATCCTGATTGTGCCGCCTGCGTGAAATTTTTGTATGCAAGTTAAGTGTGCTATGATGTTCTATATGATTGTGTCAACTATATAACTTTTTACTGAGCATCAGCAATGCATATGGCTGAAAGATGTATTTACGAGCATTGACCTATGGGTCTCTCTCTCTCACACACACACACACACGCACACACGCACAAGTGGGACCCGTTGAATTATTTCTTTGCTCGTGACAGCTTTTAATTAGGTTCCACTGTAATCTAACTTTGTTCTTAAGTTATTAGTTGAGCTCAGTGACTTCAAAATTTTTGTACAGAAGCCTTGTTTGGGCCTTTCCGGCGTCTCTGAATGTGGGCTGAGTAGCCATGTTAGGTTGTACTGTACTACACATGCCTTTTTTTCAACATCATCAATGCAACTGGGCCGACAGTTGTATACAATATTCGGGTCAACTTGTTATTCTCCGCCCCGCTGGGCTGCAAACTTTCCTAGGAGGTATGCATTAGGCTTAACAAGAAAATGGACTTTAAGAAATAATAAATGGGATGTAATTATAATAACTGGGCAGTAACTATAAAAAAAATGCACCAAACGCGTAATTAGTTTAAAAATATATTATTTTCGGAATTTGAGAATTTAAATTTCATTACTTGTTGCGCGCGCAATATTTCGTTGGATTTTAATGTAATACAACTTTATTTTGAAATTATATTTAATCTGACTAGAAATTTCGGATAAAAATATATCGGATCCCATAAAAATGTGGGAATTTTTTTGAATTCTGTTTTGAGCGGTTGGTTGAAATTATTAATTGTTGTCCTAGCTAGAAAATGGGCTGTACTTTTAACAAACTGTAAACGGGCTGTAGTAAATTCCATTAGAATTAAAAAATGGGCTGTACATTCTTACAAATCGCAAATGGGCTATATGTTCTCTGCCACACACTTGTGGGCCTTCTAAGTTGACGCGTCCCTTAAAAAAACTAAGTTGACGCGTATGCAAGGCTTTGTCAACAACACATGGTTCTGGCAGTTGTGGCCGTTGGATGTCCATCCAACGGATGTCGTGCTTTTTCTTCAATCTCGGATATTCTTGCTTCAGCCGCCCAAAAAATGATTCCTCCCCCTGACATCTGGGTGCACCGTTTCGGAGGCTGACCTGTGGGCCTACTAAGTTGATGCGTACCAAGGGCTTTGTCAACTTTGTCAATATAAACGATTCTAGCTGCAGTGACCGTACGATGTCCATCCAACGGCCGTAGTGCTTCTTCAACCTCTGGTCTTCTTGCTACAACCGCCCAAAGCAGCGCCGGTCGTGCCGCATGCTCCTGCCTCCCGTGGCCGGCTGTGATGCCGCGGAGGCCTCACCGCTGGCCAGGCCATCCCTCTACTCACCCACACCCCCTGTTATTCCGCGGCGACGGCAGCCTCACACCGTAGCCGAACCAGTGAACCCTCGTACTCCTCTCCGCGCGGGCTTCCACTGCCGCGTCTTCCCCGGCTCCGCATCGTCCCCTTCCTAGGCCTCGTCGTCGTCCGTCGCCCTGGCGCTCTCGGCGTGGCGTGGTCAAGGAACGGCTTCCATCGGACGTGAACTGTACGTGGAGAGGCTGACAGCTGGGTCCATGACGGCAGCAAGGAAGTGCCTCTTATTACACGGAAAATAATGATTCCTCCACCTGACAGCAGGGACCCACCAGACGGGCCACCGTACTTCACGAAAAAAAGTTTCCCCCCTGACTGTTGGGACCCATCGGACGGGCCACCATATTGCGCGAAAAAAACGTTCCCCCCGCTGTCAGCTCGGACCCACCGGAAGTGCCTCCTTATTACGCACCAAAAAATGAATACTCCCCCTGCTGGTTTGGGGTGTGGGAGGCTGACTTGTGGGCCTACTAAGTTGACGGGGACAGAGTGCTTTGTCAACTTAGTCAATATGAACGATTCTGGCTCTAGTGACCGTACGATGTCCATCCAACGGCCATAGTGTTTCTTCAACCTCTAGTCTTGTTGCTCCAGCCGGTCGTGCTGCATACTCCTGCCTCCCGTGGCCGGCTGTGCTGCCGCGGAGGCCTCACCGCCCCTACTATTCCCACCGCTGGCCAGGCCCTGAGGCGACGGCAGCCTCACACCGCAGCCGAACCAGTGAACCCTCGTACTCCTCTCCGCGCGGGCTTCCACTGCCGCGTCTTCCCCGGCTCCGCGTCGTCCCCTTCCTAGGCCTCGCCGTCGTCCACAGCCCTGGTGCTCTCGGCGCGGCGTGGTCAATGTGGTCAAGGAACGGCTTCCATCGGACATGGACTGTACGTGGAGAGGCTGACAGCTGGGTCCACGGCCGCAGCAAGGAAGTGCCTCCTTATTACGTGCAAAATAATTATTCCTCCACCTGACAGCGGGGCCCCACCGGACGGGCCACCGTATTTCGTGAAAAAGACATTTCCCCCTGACTGCTGGGACCCACCAGCTACATCTTCGCACCCAAGGAAGTGCGTCCGGGCAAAAAAAAGATTCGGCCCCCTGACTACTAGGACCCACCAGCTATATCTTCTCACTCAAGGAAGTGCCTGACAGTCGGGACCCACCTGGTCGAAGCGTACGTAGCGTTGTCATTCTGGTCATGAACATGTACGTACATACTGGTCGATGTGAAGGCGCGCACGTATCGTAGTAGAGGCGCGCACATAGCATGTACACGTATGTACAACGGCCAGTGTGCAAGAAAGAAAATACGGCCACGTACGTACATACAGGCAGGGTCTCGAACGCCTACTCGCACATCCGTACGGCCAGGGCTCGTGTACATGGTTGGGTCGGAATGGAGAAACAGCGTCGTCGTCGTGTTCATGGGGAGCCAACCGGCTGGGTCGGAACGGAATGCGTCGTCGTGTTCATCGGGAGGGCTTGGACGGAACAGCAGATGGAAACGAGGCCTAGCGTACCGCAGAACGGAGGAAACAGCCTTGTGTTCGACCGACCACGTATGAAACGGGATCCTGTTCATCGGGAGGGGTCTGGCGTACCGCAAAATGGAGGAAACGGACCTCCTATGGTCGAAACAGGGGTCCTGTTGATCGGGAGGGGTGTGGCGTACCGCAAAACGGAGGAAACGAACTTGTGTTGGAGCGCTACGGTCGAAACAGGGGTCCTATTCATCGGGAGGGGTGTGGCGTACCGCAAAACGGGACTCCACGGGATACTGTTCATCTCCACCGTCGACCCCCTCCAGCCTTCACGGGCTACTGTTCATCCACCGTCGACCTCCTCCAGCCTCCACCTGTGACTGTTCATCCACAGGCTCTTGTTCATCCAGCCTCCACGGCGCGCTACTCCATCTGCTACTGTTCAACCAGCCCTCTCCACGGGCTCCTGTTCAACCAGCCCTCCACGGGCTACTGTTCATCCAGCCCTCCATCATCTACTATTCATCCTGCCCTCCACGGAGTGGTCCTGTTCATCCTGCCCTCCACGGGGTCCTGTTCATCCTGCCCTCCACGGGGTCCTGTTCATCCAGCCCCAACCGGCTCGAACGATCGGGGTCCTGTTCATCCAGAGGCAATGCCACGGGGTCCTGTTCATCCACCCCCACCGGGAACTGTTCATCCAACCCACCCCCACCCCAGCAACACTCACTGTTCATCCAGAGGCAGCATTGATCGGCTTCAGTTAGTAGCAGTAGCGAAGGAATCGCTCGATCGGGTTCAGTTAACAGCCATCGATCGTTCGCTCGGGTTCAGTAACGTGTAGCCTGCAGTGCAATCGCTCGGGTTCAGTTAGAGCCCAACGCCTCGCTCAGGTTCAGTTAGATCCCAACGCCTCACACCCACGCGCGTGCGTGTACGAGAGAAACGTGCATCGCTCGGCCCCGACCACCCACCGTAACCGGGAACACCCCGATATTTTCCTCGCCCTCGCTTCTACCATGGTTTTTTCCGTCATGGACGGCCCAAAGAATGTCATGCAGTTGCGTCTCCGGCCCGCCCAGGATGAAAAGCTCATTTTCTGTCATAATTTTTTGTCATAGAAGTAGGAGCCCACCACATCTATGATGATACCGGGTTTTGTAACAATTATCGTCATAGAAGTGTCATAAGTATGAGAGAAAAATTTTGTTCGGCCCAAAATGTGATGGATGTGTCTTTTTTTTGTAGTGTAGGAAGTTTACGTAAGAACTTTCGTTACTTTAGGTGGATGCAGCATTATCGTACAAACTAAAATCCACCGCCCTGACAAGTCACTAATGTGCAAATAATTTTTTGAGTCTCTGGCCACTTGATGTTTCAAAAACGAATTCAGCTTCTGCGGAGACTTTGTCATTTAGGATCAGACGCTTGTGGTGATCTGCACGCCATTGATTGTTGCGCTAGATAATGCAAACCTCATTACCTTGAGCACACTTGCCTCCAGAATGAAGAACCTGGCCAATTTAATCTCAGATGTGCTCCCTCGGTAGTCAATCAAATCAATTTCGGTAAGATGGAGATCAAGGCATTCGATGAGATTGTTAGTGCAGCACATTTTTTTACATTCGGGTCTTTTTTTATCTACAAAAGAAGAGAACATATTAGAGCAGCTGGTTGTATAAGATTGCCGTGTCATCAAGAGGTACCAATATCATTCGCTCATACGATAGGGTTGGCTGGTTAGTGATATTTCTTCACTCTCTATCTCTCTCTTTCTCTTTCCTCTCATTTACCTAGGAGCATGTGAAGAGCTTGGGCATTTGTTGCCTTCCACAATGTGGCCGATGCCATATTTCTCAAAAGTATGCCACATAATACGCATCGATATCAAATCAAAAGATTTTGGCACCGCTCTCGCGATGTGAGAGAGTTGACACCGCGGTGCACACAGACCCACATGTATAAACAAATCAATCAAACCAACGACACCAGCCTCTCACTCTCCCAAACAAGTGTTTTGTTATTGCCTCAGTCCTCTCTCTCTCTCTCTCCCGCGCAAGTGTTTTTCCATTGCGTGAGTTAATTTGGCACCGGAGCAAAGTAGGTGATCCAGATTGGGGCACCAGGTGAGGAATGGAGGGGCATCGATGCCAAATGCATCACAAGTGAATTTGGCACGTGTTTGGCCTACATAGTGGAGGGCCGTTAGAGCCCACTTTCGTACTACCTCGTATTTAGTGTAAAATTTTGACCATAGATTTACCTAAGAAAATGCCAGTGCATGTCACCAAAAATTATACCATTGGAAATTATGTTGAAATACGAATCCAACGATATAATTTTTAGTGACATGCATTAACATTTTGTCAGTTAAATCTATGGTCAAATTTTGATACTACAAAATAGGAAGAGTAAACCAGGACGGAGGTAGTACTTGCTCTTAGGGTAACCATAGAGTTACTAGTCTAAGTTACTTTCCACTATGACTAGCCTAGGCTACTATAGTAGTAAAACAAAATAACGATGCAGGTGATCACGTGAGAAAAAATACTAAAAACATTTCTTTCGGTGCAGTGCGTAGATGCAATTTTGAACACTGCACTTGTCATCGTAATTTGGGAAAATTATGAAAAAATTGAGCTATGTTGCGATTACTGTTTACTAATAGGAAAGAAGTTTCACCTCGATGAGTAGCTTCTCCGTGCATGGAAAGCATGTAAGGAATCCAACAACTTGATCCAGATTGGGGCCGATAGATTTTATTGCCAAGATCTTCACTGTGCGCATAGACTGGGTCAAGCTTGTGGGAATCATTTTCTGGAAGACGGTCGTAAATACATCAAGAGAAATTGAAAAATGTGAATTTCAAGAAGACAGAGAAGAAGATGAGTGCTGTACCTGAACGATTACGGATCCAATAAACAGTTCAGAGAATTTGGCAAATGAGTACACCAACGCTGTCAATTTCGGCGCGTCAATGACCCAGATTTTTGTTGGGCCTTCTAGATCAGATACAAGCAATCTCTCAAGGAAAGGCGCATCCTCAATGACCATAACGTGGAACAGCTGGAGTGATCTCTTCCCAATTGATGTCTTGTTGCGGGGCCAGCAAGACACAAAAAATCCATCGGAGATTCGTCGAGGCGATGTGGAGGCTAATGAACCCGTGGATCTGCTCAAGACGAAGGTACTCGAGCAGAGTACAGCTGTGGAGCAGGTGCTCCATAGCCTGCTTCGAGATGCCAACGTCGAAGAGGTCGAGCTGCTTGAGTTGAGGCAGAAGAAGGGCGGGCGCGGCATTAATCTGGGAAGATATCAAGAGCTGAAGCTGGCGCGGCGTAGCATTGGCGTGAGGCAGAGCACGGTTGGCGGCAGAGAGCGACATCGTCCATCTTCAAAGTTGAGCTCCTCGAGCTGATCTAGGGCGGGGGATAAGAACCACTCGTCGAACTTGGCTTGGACCTTGTAGTTGGTACTGAACATGCAGATGTCAAGGCGTCTTGCTTGCCCAGGGTGCGATGAAGATCTAGGAGACTGCGGCCATGCATTTGCAATCCCCGTCGTACAGGGAGCTGTCGACGGTGAGGTTGAGGGGGACGCAGCGCCAGAGGGGGCGCCACCGCCAGGAGAGCAGGGCGGCCTGCACGGCAGATTTGGTGGGGAGGAGGCCAATGATGACGAGCAGCATGTCGTCGGGGAGGCTGCTGATGAAGTCCAGGCTCGCCGGATGCGGTTTTTGCTCGAGCCGCCTCCGCTTGTTGGCTGCCTCGCCGTCCATCTCAACCGGCGGCGACGCCGGTGTACACGTGTGCTGGTCTGTGTTTTGTGCTGGCCTGCTGGGTGTGCGCGAGTGCGTCCTTCTGTGCATGCCGCCGCGCAGTGGTGAATTGTGCGTGAGTGCGTCCTTCACGCGGAAGAAGTGTGTCCTCAATGTGCCCTCAATTTACTAGCGTGCGGGTGCTACCCCGAGTGGTTTCAACTTTGTTTACTTCACCGCGTGTCAGATGGGCCTCTAGTTTACTTATTTTCACCCACCGCCACATGGGCCAGCACACGAAGATAGAGAACATGAGCTGACAAGGCAACATGTGGACTGATTTACCGGTCAACTAAACAATATACGGAGCTATACGCTCACACGGTGAGCATATAATCCGTGGGTATAGAGAGTTCGAGTGAGAGGGGAGGCCCGTGAGAGATACTCCCTCCGTTCGATAATGTAGTGCCAACATTTTTTTAAAGTCAAACTTTTGAAACTTCGACAAAGTTTATAAAGAAATTACTTATATCTACAATACCAAAGATAAATGATAGTATGAAGTAATTACATGTTGTGATGAATCTAATGATCGTTCCAGATGTAAATGTTTTGCTCCACATATACCTGGTCAAACTTTTCTGAGGTTTGACTTTTCAAAACATCCATATGCTTATGGACGTGAGAGTCCCTAACTAGAGAGAGAGAGTGAGAGAGAGAGAGTGTGTGTGTGTGTGAAATAGAAAGAGTGAGTGAAAAAAGTGTGTGTGCGTGTGTGAAAGAGACATGGACAACACACGATAAAAGTAGAGAAAAGGCGTGTGTGTCTTATGCAAACATATCACACATGCAGCTTCGACAAGGGAAGCAAGGTGAGGAGATAGTGTGTGGTTGTTTGCGACCGAGAGAGAAGACCCCTAGCACGTGGCCAACAGGGGTCTGACAAGCACGGGAGAGAGGTCGAGAGAGACGTACGGAGAAAATGCAGACATGGGGAGGAGATAGTGTATGTTTGTGATAGAGAGATCCCCTGGAGATCGTGATGGGACTACATGGGTGGGAGATCGAGTGACAAGGTGTGTGCGCGATAGAAGATACCCCGAGAGATTTCGAGATAGACGTATGGATGGAAGGAGACAATACGTGTGTTCCTGATGGCTAGTGAGAGATAATTATACTTAGGGGGGAGTGTGTACGCCTATTATGGAGTGAGGGATTATGGTACTTAGGGGGGTGCGTGTCACATAGAGAGAGAAAAAGGGCGGAAAGTGTTGGATGGGTCTATATGTAGCGCGAGCGAGACATGTGTATGTGTGAACCAGGGCGATATAAAGTTTGAGAGAGATAGAGGAGCCCCAATAAGGCTGAGTGGTGCATCAGATAGCTGAGAGGGGGAAAGAGATATTCCATCCGCTCGATAATGCAGTGCATGTAAATTTTTTTAGAAGTCAAACTTTGGAAACATTGATCAGGTTTACGCAAATGTTATTTATATCTACAATACCAAAGATACATCATATGAAACTACATCTCATGATGAATCTAATGGTATATGTTTGTCGTTCTAGATGTAAATGTTTTTCTCCACGTACATGGTCAAACTTTGTGATGTTTGACTTTTCAATAAATCTATATGCTATGGACCGAAGAGAGTGCCTAAGTCGAGAGAGATCAAGTGCGTGTGAAAGAGAATGAGTGAGTGTGCAAAAAGAGTATGTGTGTGAAAGAGAAAGGGACAACAAATGATAAATTAGAGAGAGAGAGAGTGTGTTTTTTGTTTCTTTTGCAAACATATCATGCATGCATCTCCAAGATAGAAAAGCGAGGTGAGGAGATACACGAAGATAGCTAGTGTGTGATTGTTTGCAACGGAGAGAGACACCCCTATAGCACATGTCCAATAGAGGTCTGGCCAACAAGGAACAAAGGTCGAGAGGGACACATGGAGAACATGGACGCATGGGGAGGGAGAGAGGGTGTGTTTGTGATAGAGATCCCCTCGAGATCTTGAGGGGACTTATAAGGGTGGGAGATCGAGGGAGGTGCGTGCGAGATAGAAAGATGCACCGAGAGAAATCGAGATAGACCATGCACATGTTAGTGATGGAGACTAAGATTAGCTAGTCATATACATGTAGGGGGGACTGCGTGTGCCTACATTTGAGTGAGAGACCATCATACTTGGCTAGGCATGAGATTGTGTGTGTGTGCGTGTGAGATGGAGAGAGAATGAGGGAGAGAGATAAAGTTTCTGATGGGTCTATCGAGTGCGAGTGAGATATGCATGTTTATGTGTGACCAGGTAGATGGAGAGTTTGAGAGAGAGAGGGAAGAGCTCCGAGACGACAGAGTGGTGCGTCAGAGAGTTATGGCAACAAGCCAAGGAATTTGTGTGCATACAATGAGTGCACCCAAGATATTTAGCTTGGACTAGAGAATCATACATAGTGTGTGAGAGAGACCTATAGATGGAGTATATATGCATGCGAACTAGAAAGACCCCCCCCCCACACACACACAAAGAGAGAGAGAGAGAGAGAGAGAGAGAGACGGAGAGAGAGGGAGAGGGACCAACAAGGTTTGTGTGTTGGATGCATGCGACAGAGTTGAAGATTGTCGGCGAGAGAGAGAGAGAGAGAGCAGGAGTCGAGGAGAGGGGGGGTCGCGTTTTATGCATCAAAGACTGATATAAACCATGTTTCGATATAAACTTGCATTCAAATATCTAAATTGGAGAACATGTTGTCTGCAATCCACACATGAACGGAGATATGCGTATATCAAACAAGTTCATTAATTTGACTCTCAACATGTTCAGGCAGTACTATAATACTGTACAACATGCTACTCGATTGAGGTGTTTAATTTTGGATTTAGTTCACTATGTTGACCTGGTGAACGAGCTATTTCATTGAATCGAGATATTTCATTTTGGGTTTGATTCCCGTTTTTGAGTGGGTCAACTATTTGTCATATAGTAAATCGCTAGCAACGAGCATGTAAAAACACATTACACCCGAGCATCGTCTCTCCCTCTAAAAAAGAAGTGGCAAGCTAATATTTCAAAATTTGATTCGAATTGATTTGGTAAGGTAGACGTGGATGCTTGTTCTCCCAAAATTTGAACGAACCGTTAAACACCCTCTGCTCGGTGGAATTCACCCGGGCAAATAAATGGGAGACGCGAAATTACCGGCCTATGTGGGACACGCATCAATTGGCCCGTTGTACAACGAGGGTAGGTTCGTAACTTCATCCAAGCGCGCCTTCTCCTCAGCCGAAATGACATGTGCCGAATAATTCATAAACCATGGTCGGCAAAACACCCTCTCCTTGCCCGAAATAGCTCGCGCCCATTATTTCAAAACACACTCGCCTCGCCCGAAATCGCTCGCGCCCACTATATTTCAAAACACGCCCTTCTCACCTGAAATCACTCATGCCCACTATATTTCAAAGCACGCCCTCCTCGCCCGAAATCGCTCGCGCCCAGTATATTTCAAAACACACCCTCCTCACCCGAAATCGCTCGCGCCCACTATTTGGGAGAAGCAAAGTTAATTTACTATCCCCAACCCTCAGTACACAGACCCAGGCCGAGAAGCCTAAAGGCAGGGGTAGAACTGTAACTCCCCCCCACATTTCAGACAAATGCGTCCGTAAGACATGGTTCCCCCTCCCAATTCCCCATTCATACCTTGTGGGCGCCAAATCACCTTCTCCCCGGAAGCTCCCTTCTCCCGAGCCGCGAAACCTCAGCCCCTCCTCCATGGCGCCCCCACCGCACCAAATTCACAGCCGCCCTCCTCTCTAATCCCGGAGACAATGTCCATTTGCCATAGTGCACTGGGTTGTGTGCCTCTTACTCCGTGCTGCCGGAGCTGCCTCGACGATAGCCACGTGAACCGTACCGGAGCCGACTCACCCCCGCCGTTGTTCACGGTGCCGGAGCGGCTCCAACTTTGGACCCGTCCAGAGCCCCGACACTGCTTCCCTGTAGCTGTCGACCATCACGACATCTCTACTTCCCTGCCGCCGGTAGCCACCGCAGCCACACCGGCCTCACCGACTAGGCAGCTGGAGCTGCCTGCTTCACCGGGCCGCCAGATAGGTCGCACCCTCATCTCAAATCACTTTATTTTGGCGTCAGTTGTCTGAATTTTTATTCTGGGCCAATCGATTCCCAATCGGAAGCAGCACCCCTTGAGCCGGCGGAGCTCCTAGGCTACCGGTTGGCTGGTGTCTAACGTAAGGGTGCGGGGGCGCAAGTTCGCCGCGGAAGCAGCGCTTAGATGGATATCTTAGAGTTGCGCAAGTTGAAGGTACTGCCGCCGCCGGATCTGGATGACGGCGAGTCTTTGTGGATTGGCCTGGGGGCGGCGCAACCACGGCAGTGCAGTGGGTCGGGGAGCGGGGTTTTGGTCGGGGCCACGGATGGCAGAGGCAGGCTGCTCTGCCGGTGGTCGCTGGCTCTTCGGGGAAGATTCCGAACAGTGTATGCCGCACCGGCCTCACCACAGCTGCTCCAACAAGGGAAGCATGCACCAGAAGGTCGCTATAGTCCCCACTCAACAGTTCCCTGTATCGAATGTGCGTGCCCGACATGGACAGCCACAACAACTGCACGACCATCGACAAGTCAGCACATGATGCTCACTCCTATGGATGGCGGCCAGATAGGTTGTACCCTCATCTTACTTGTGTGCAACACTTATGGCTTTGTTATTCATCTAAGAATTGAAATAGATTATCACATTTCACTATATATTCATGCTGATCTCTTACGGGTCTTGTTTAGGAGTTAACCCTGTTCCATAGTTCAGCCAAGAGACTTGTTCTTTAGGTAAGCTGTTCCATAGTTATCATCCACCAACCAATGCTATCCCACAGACCCACATGCTGGTGATTATAGTATTATACCACTTCTAGTATAACCTATGTTGTTCTTTAATACTTTTATGTGCCATCTAGTTAATATCGAGTACAAACGATACATATTCTGTATCTTTCATCTGTGTTCTCTCTTTAGTTTTTGAGACCTGTTGCTGCTAGTGAACCACAGTCCTACTATTTATGTCGTCTCCTACAGGCACAAATTACATAAATCTAACTACTAGTTGTCTTCCATGCATGTCAGATATAATTGCACACACTGATTTATCCACAAGAACGTCACGGAGCAATGTAACGGCCAACAAACTTCGTCAATGATACCAAATATGATGGAACATGTAAAGGAAGTTCTTCACAAGACTTGCAGAAAGATGATGAATCCTATTCACCCCATAAGGTCCTTGCTCTAACTTGGCCCTTGATATGGTACAGCATACATATAATGTCCTGGAGTGCATCTACTCTGTTGCAATGCCTTGTGCTTATCCTGCTGATCATGCATGTAAATATGGCATGCCTTCTTGTTTTTCAGTACCTATTCCATTCATGATAACATGTTTTCAAATTCAAGTACTGTCATTCTATATCGCAAAGCCATATGCTTAGTTTGGACATCATGCTTCTCAATATCTTATGCATTGTTATTCATCAGTATGTACTTCATGTGTCTACCATACCATGTTCTTTTTTACATTGAAGTGTTGTTCTAGTGGTCTCTTGCAATGCCATCTTAGTTTCCCAATCATACACGCATATGTTGCCTTAGTGTTTTTCTGTATGTATTCCGCTAGCATACAGTTTTACATTCAAGTAGTGTTTTTTTACACTGTTGTCCTGTCGTATCCCGAGCTCTTACATCATACTCCCTCCGTCCGGATTACATGTCACAAAAATGGATAAAACTGGATGTATCTAGAACTAAAATACGCCTAGACCCATCCATTTATTTCCGGATGGAGGGAATACATGTCAATATGTCATGCCTTTCTATTCTTCAGTACCTATTCCATCTCTGTTGTACATTGTTTTATAATTGAAGCACCATTCTTCTATATAAGGCATGCAAGGGGAAGACGTCTATGTTAGAATCTGAAGGGTTACAAACCAGGTCTTTGCAAAAGATTCAAACACCAGGAGATAATAAACCAACTCCAGTTTTCATAGATACTGCTACAGGACAGAGAAACCCAACTCCCACTGATAATAAGCAGATTCCAGTGGCCAAAGAACTAGTCCGCTCCAGTCCAGGAAAAATATGTCAACTCCATTCTAAGAAGCGTGTGCTTATCCTCGCATCATAAAATTTTATAGCATTCTGATCATATTTTAAACATGTTTCTTACCCATCTCTCTTTTAGGAAATAAGCCTAAATGATAGAAGAATTTCTACACTGGGATCGTATTCGAGGAAACTATCTTGCGGGAATTCTCTGTGCTCTAATGCTGATGTAAGTACCTGTTGAATATCACTATATTTTTACATCAGCATGTATTTCGTTAATCGGCATGAATCCAACCTTTATCAGATCTAAATTTAGTTATAGCAAAATGTGTAATTAAAGGCGACAATGTTGATTTTTGTAAGGAAAACTGCCTGGTAGTTTTGCGTACTGAGCTGCATGAGTTTACTATCTCATATCATGCACATTACTGAATAGTAGTACTGCTCTGGTTGCCCATTCATTCACTCATTGTGTCAATGTTGCTTCCATATTACCTTACCTGGCTGATGATAGCTGTGCCATATTGTGTTAATTTGGTGTAGGCTGGTGTGGTCTGGTTGCCCAAACGTTCGTTGTGTCAATGTTGCTTTCCTATTATCTGACCTGGCCAATGATAGCAATGCTAGTGTGTTAATTTCGTGCAGGCTGCTGAAGATAAGAAGACAAACTCTGAAAACAATAAGGCAGCCCCATTGTTTCTTTCCAATAAATCTAGGCCAGGTAATATGGCAATAGCTCTTGATTAATCTGTTCGGTTCCCCTCCTAATTTATGTTATGATGCAGTGGTCAAGTCACTCTCCACTATCAATAATACAAGTCTGCCAAAACCGCCATCTGAATCTGTTCAGTTTCCTCTGTCTCGAATGCAACGGAAAAAATGTATGTTTGTGAACCAATTAATGGCTGAAGCAATGATGGAAATGGTGGAGGAATCAGAGGTGCACATTCGTGCGCAACAACAACTGATCAATGTTTTCAGAGACAGTGTAGCAAAGAAGCAAGAACTTGCCCACATGCTTATGGGCGTCATCCGCGCTGAGGTTGAAGATTGTGACGTTGTAGATCGTTAGGTTCTATTCATTTGTTTGCACTGCCATCAATCTTTGATTGCCTAGTGGATGTAATTTCCTGTAATATATGCTGGATGTGCAACGTTTTTCCCTGTATGCCGTACCTTTGCTTGATCGGTTTTGGTCCTGTGCATAATTGCTCGTCGTAATGGGCTCAAATTATCTAATTGGGCCTAAAGACATGTACGAACTTTAGTGGGCCCATTAAGTTAATGGGCCGTTACCAGGCCGAAAGTTAATGGTCGGCCCTCTTACCTCCCGGGTCGTTAACAGGCCGACCTCAAAGCGGGCAACAGGTGGGCCCATTTGCTTTCACGGGCCTTTAACAGGCCGTTACTAAGGTCGGGCTACATATGGCCCAACTATACTATGGGCCTTTAGCAGCCCGAAAGAGACAGTGGGCTCGTACTGGACCATGAAGAGCATGGGCCGCTAAGAGGCCGAAAGTCAGGTCGTACCGTAAATGGCCCAACTGTGTTGTGGGCCTTTAGCAGGCCGAAAGATAAACCGGGCTGGTATTGGACCATGAAGAGCACGGGTCGTTAAAAGGCCAAAACTCAGGTCCGACTACAAATGGCCCAAATCATTTATGGGCCGTCAACAGGCTGAAAGACACACCGGGCCGGGAATTGGCCCAACACTTACATGGGTCGCTAAAAGGCCAAAACTAAGGTCCGACTACAAATGGCCAAACTCATTTATGGGCCGTCAATAGGCTGAAAGACACACCGGGCCGGAAATTGGCCCAACACTTAAATGGGTCGCTAAAAGGCCAAAAGATGTACATCCTGAAAATTGGCCCATCCCTTGAATGGGCCGTTAACAGGCTGAAATCACATCAGGCCGATATCGAGCCCAAATATATAGCGGGCTGTTAACGGGCTCGAACTGACGATGGGCTGCAATGGTGTCAAATCTTTAACGGGCCGTTGAGGGGCCGAATTGGCACATCTCGTATGGACCGTGGGCTTAAATGGACCTGACACAAGTAGGCCTTATATGGGCCGGCCTGCTAATTTTTACTGGGCCAACCTTTTTCACCGGAATGGGCCACTGTTGGGCCGTGCCACGTGTCGACCTATCATAGGCACCTCCTGTCCAATGAATGGATTACATCTGTCCCAATGGTTAGCCAACACGTGTTTCCTCCGGCCAATGAGAATTTTACACGTGGAAAATCGTCATTGGACCGGGCTGTTAGCGGGTTATCGGATCCAAAACCGGACCCGATAGCTTAACGGCGTTCCGTTACGGTGGATGCCACGTGTCGGTCACCCTTGACAAAAGCACTTCATGACAGAAAACGTGACCTACTGTGACAAACACGTATCATCATGGAAGTGTCTTTTTTTGTAGTGATATCGCACACACATTGATCTGGCTGCCCATTTCTGTTGTTCTGCCTCATCGCAAACAGTTCGAACGGGTCAACCGTGTGCCCTGAATCGCACACGCAACTAAAATCTGAACCGTGTTTGATGTATCATTCATCGCAAAAATTTTGCACCTTTTTTGACGGTTTTTTTACATCCCCGTTTGTGATTAATGCATCACACACAGTTTCGTCAAAGGGTCTCTGATCGGAGTGTCGAGTTAGCAGATTCCTGCAGTAGTGTGCCGTCCATACCAACAACAGTCTCAGGGAAGTTTTGTTCAATTATTTGCAATTTTGAGTTCGGGACTGGGAATCCCTATTACCGCCCTTTTCTCGTGCGATGGCAAGTGAATAAACACTCGACCTGAGAATAACCCGCTTAGCATGGAAGATACCGACCACCTCCCGTCATTCCATGAACGATCTAGGCACACAAAAACGATATTTATTTGAAGTCTTTCGAGGTGGCACATGCAAATTTACTTAGGACGGCAGGGTAATACCACATATAGGTAGGTATGGCGGACTCATCTGGAATAACTTGGGTTCAAGGTTTTTGATGTACAAGCAAAATTCCCACTTAGAGGTGAAGGCTAGCAAATAGGTTGAGAAGCGGACAGCTAGAGAGCAACAACGGTCATGAACATGCATTGTGCATAAGTAACATTGGACACTAGCATGAGTAGGATATGAACACCATGAACATAAATATCATAGAGGCTATGTTGGTTTTGATTCAACTACATGCATGAACATGTGCCAAGTCAAGCCACTCGAACATTCAGAGGAGGATACCATATCATCATACTACATCACAATCATTTTAACGCAATGTTGACATCCAAGATAAATCATTATCCACTCCTAGCTACTTATGCATGGCATGAGAAACTATAATCTCTAATTGTCATTGCAAACATGTTTAATCGTAATGAGCTTAATCATGGATGCTAGGTCAAACATATTTACAAAAACAGAACAAGTTGAGTTCATACCCGTTTCTCTCTGCCACGACCAGTTCATCAAATGTCGTCATTATTGCCTTTCACTTGCACGACCGAACGATGTGAAAATAATAATAGTGCAAGAGTGCCGTGGACTGAGCTGGAATCTGCAAACATTTTATTCAACAGGAGAAGACAAGGTAAAATAGGCTGTTTATTAGATCAACAATTATGCATTTGAGAGCCACTCAACCTTTTCATCGTGGTCTTCTCCTCGGTACGAATCGAATAAAAAGGAAAGAAATTCAGTGAAACACACTGAAATATTTTTGGAGTTTTTGGTTTTCTTGAACAAGCAAATTAAACGGAAAAGCAAAAACGAGAAAAGCTATTTACACGGGAAAGCTCCCAACAAGCAAAAGAAGAACAAAGAAATATTTTTGGGTTTTCTTTTAGTGCTACGGCTAACTACTCTAGAAAGAAAATCAAAAAGAAGTAGGAAATATTTTTGTATTTTCTCGAAGTTTTTTCAAGCACACAAGAAGAAAGTGAGAAAATAAATTTAAAATGGATAATATAGTGAAAAAGTCTGAACACCGACAACTGAATGGAAATGTGTGAACATGAATGTACTGTTGGTGGGAAACACATACTCCCCAAGCTTAGGCTTTTGCCTAACTTGGTAAGCAGTTAAGTAGCCTGGATAGTAGTCGCGGTGCTGAGGAGCGGGCATCCACTGATCCCACTGCTGAGGCTCCTCCTTTGCTACAGCCTGGTCGTTCCGGTAGGCGATGATATCCGCAGGCATAATCCTATATCCGCCCCTGGCAACAGGATCAAACAAAGCAGGAGCAGGCAATGGAATAATATCGCGAGTGTTAACGCTGAAAACCAGGTTATAAGGGATAGGAATGTTAGGTAATTGCATGCAATAAAATGGTGGTGTTCTATGGCTGCGCGATCTAAGTGAACCTTGGGCAAAGGATAATCATGAAGGCGTATCTCAACATTAAAGCGAGCCGCCAAGCGAGTAGCAAAAATACCACCATGTATTTTACCCTTCGACTTATTAACATGGAGGCGACGTGCCACAATAGCTCCCAAGCTATAAGTGTTGTCGCCCTTGAATGCACGACATAAAAAAACAAGGTTTGGTGAACTCAGTGCACCTACCTTCTCTCTAGCAAGCAAGCATTTTGCAATAAAAAGAGTGAAATAATGAACAGCAGGAAAATGCAAGCCAGCAGCAGTGATACCCGACACCCCTCTCTCATCTCCCACTGTCAAGGTACGATAAAAGGCTTCAAACTCTACCGGCCTAGGCTCTACCAAACCACCATCAGCAGGAAGCAAGCATATTTCACAAAATTCAGTAAGAGGTATCTGATGGGGTTCAGCATATAAATTGAATTGCACCTCAAGAGGATTATTCCTAGGAAGGAAATTAAAACTTTGAACAAAGGTGTTTGTGAGGAGATGATACTGTTCACATTCAGCTGCGATGAAGTCGGTGAGGCCGGCATTAGCAGCATATTGTGTAAACTCTTGCAGGATTCCAGCCTCTTCCCTGAACGGGGTATGCGGCCATTCGCACGGTCGTACTTCCGCTAACCGCTGGTTATGGAAATCACTGTCAGACAACTCCCCAATAACTCCCTTGGAGTTCTTGTTGGAAGCAAACTTCCTAAGGATATTCATCTTTTTCCTAAGAACTCTGAAATTTTTACTCCACAAATTATCTCAACAAAACTTTACAAGATTGATAGAAACTACTCATAGTGATACATAGAGGCCATAGCAAGCATTCAAACTACTTAGAACTCTAAGAATTCAGCATGCAAGCTTATCTATATCAGCACCAAGAGTAGCTAATTATTCAAAATATAAACCACTAAAACAAAAACTAATTGGACAAACGGAGGAGTCACATACCAAGCAACAATCCCCCTAAATAGTTTCGGAAACGGAGCTTCGAGCCAAGAGATCGAAATCTGCGGGTTTGAGAGCAAGAACACGAGAGAGAGAGAGAAATTGTGATTTTTTTTCTCGAGGCAGGTGATGAAGTGGTGTAAAGAGATAAGTGAGGGGGCCCACGTCGGGACCACAACCCACAAGGATGCGCCTGGGGGTCCTGGCGCGCCCAGGTTGGTTGTGCCCACCTGGTGCACCTCCCTCTGATATTATTTGCACCAGATATTCTTAAATATTCAGAAAAAAATCGTACTAAATTTTCAGAGCATTCTGAGAACTTTTATTTTTGGGTCATTTTTTTATTGCACGGGAAATCAGAAAATAGACAGAACATGGCATTTTATTTTATTTAACTAATAATAATAGAAAATAAAAGGTAGGGACAGAAGGTAGTGCTTACTAAATTCATCAACTTCATACCTCTACAAAATGATGCATTAATAAGGTTGATCAGGTCTTATTAACAGCCACTTTCGATTAGCATGAAACCGAAGAACTTTCGTAAATCACTAAGTTACCTCAACGGGGATATGAATGTCCCCAACAATAAGCATTTCATATTTCTTTTTAACATTAGGTAGAGGTAGTTGAAAACTTCCAATAGTGATTGTCGGAGATTTTTCAATAACATTAATACCATTCACTTGGAATTGTTTCTTCGGAAAGTGCACCGTATGCTCATTACCATTGATATGAAAAGTGACCTTGATTTTATTGCAATCAATAACAGCCCCTGCAGTATTCAAGAAGGCTCTACCAAGGATAATCAACATGTTGTCGTCCTCGGGAATCTCAAGTATAACAAAGTCAGTCAAAATAGTAACATTAGCAACAACAATAGGCACATCCTCACAGATACCTATAGGTATGGCAGTTGATTTGTCAGCCATTTGCAAAGATATTTTAGTAGGTGTGAGTTTATTCAAATCAAGTCTTTTATATAAAGAGAAAGGCATAACACTAACACCAGCTCTTAAGTTACATAAAACAGTTTTCACATAGTTCTTTTTGATGGAGCAAGGTATAGTTGGTATTCCTGGGTCTCCAAGTTTTGTAGGTACTCCATCTTTGAAAGTATAATTAGCAAGCATGGTGGAGATTTCAGCTTCCGGTATTTTTCTCTTATTAATGATGATGTCTTTCATGTACTTGCATAAGGTGGCATTTTAAGGATGTTAGTCAAGCGAGTACGCAAAAAGACTGGCCTCAGCATTTCAGCAAAGCGTTCAAATTCTTCATCATCTTTCTTTTTAGTTGACTTGGGTGGAAAAGGCATAGGTTTTTGAACCTACGCTTCTCTTTCTTTACCATGTTTTCTAGAAATGAAGTCTCTTTTATCATATCATGTATTCTTGGGTTGTGGGTTATCAAGATCAACAGCTGGTTCTATTTCGAAATCATTATATGGTTCTTTTTCATTGTTTGGTTGAGCATCTTCATGAACATCAGCATTATCTTTTTCATTATCACTAGGTGAATGTTCATTACCACATTGAGTTTCAGCCTCAGAAATAGAAACATCATTATCATTATCAGGAGGTTTTTCTACTTCAGGTTCACTAGTAGCATGCAAAGTCCTATCATTTTTCTTTTTCTTTTTCTTTTTCTTTTTAGAAGGACTAGGTGTAGTGGTGTTGTTCCTTTGTGAATCCTGTTAATTCTTTTTGGGTGTCTCTCGGATAAAGTGGTTCCTGAGTCATTTTACCTCCTCTAGTTGCAACTCTAACAGCAAAGTCATGCATGTTATTATTCATTTCATCAAGCAATTCTCTTTGAGATTTAGCAACTTGTTCTAACTGGGTTTGTACCACAGAACATGCTTTCCCACACCTCTAACATCATTTGAGATTCTAAATAACAAGTCACTCAAGTGAGCAATCATATTAGAGTTATATTTCAATTGTTTCATAACATTTGCATTGAAGTGATCTTGCTTCCTAATATAATTATCAAACTCATAAAGGTATTGGCTTGGGTGCATATTATGAGGATTATCATTATCATTGAAATTCATTAGAGAATTTACCTCTACCACCTTAGGGAGTGGTGCTGTATCAAGCCCATGTATTTCTTCAATAGGAGGTAAATTTTTGACATCCTCAGCTTTAATACCTTTTTCCTGCCTCTTGCATATCTTCAGGACTGAGATATATTATAACCCTCTTCTTTGGAGTGGGTTTAGGCGGTGGTTCAGGAAGAGTCCAATCATCATAATTTTTAATATGTTATTCAATAATTCTTCAGCTTGCCCAATAGTTCGTTCCCTGAAAACACAACCAGCACAACTATCTAGGAAGTCCCTAGAAGCATCAGTTAGTCCATTATAGAAGATATCAAGTATTTCATTTTTCTTAAGAGGATGATCAGGAAAAGCATTAAGCAATTGGAGAAGCCTCCCCCAAGCTTGTGGGAGACTCTCTTCTTCAATTTTCACAAAGTTAAATATCTCCTGCAAGGCAGCTTGTTTCTTATGAATGGGAAAATATTTCTCAGAGAAGTAATAAATCATATCCTGGGGACTATGCACACATCCAGGAGCAAGAGTATTGTACCAAGCTTTAGCATCACCCTTTAAAGAGAATGGAAATAATTTGAGAATATAGTAATAGCTGGTTTTCTCATCATGAGTAAAAAGGGTGGCTATGTCATTCAACTTAGTAAGATGTGCCATAACAGTTTCAGTTTCATAACCATGGAAAGGATCTGATTCAACGAAAGTAATTAACTCTGGGTCGACAGAGAATTCATAATCCTTATCATCAATAAAGATAGGTGAGGTAGCAAACTTAGGATCATATTGCATTCTAGCATTCAGATATGTTTCTTTATACTTGCATAATAATTTCTCTAGATCATCTCTATCCTTACAAGCAAGAATATCTCTAGTTGTCTCCTCATTCATAACATAACCTTCCGGTACCTTAGGCATTTCATATCTAGGAACGCTAGTTCTAGCAGGTGTTTCAAGATTTCCAGTTTCAAGCTCATCATCAGATTCAACAATATCATGTTGTCTTACTCTAGCAATTTGTTCATCAAGAAATTCACCTAGTGGCACGTCATCATCATGCAAGGTACTAGCATCATCATAAGCATCATTCATAGCAGAAGTAGCATCATCAATAACTTGTGACATATCAGGATTCAAAGCATGTGGTGGTGTTGAAAGTTTACTTATAACAGAAGGTGAATCTAAGGCAGAGCTAGATGGCAGTTCCTTACCTCCCCTCGTCTTAGAGGGAAAAATAGTAGTCATAACATCCTTCAGATTCCTCATAGTAAATAATTGATTATAATCCGAAGTGACCCAAAAAATATAGCTATGCTCCCCGGCAATGGCGCAAGAAAAAGGTCTTGATAACCCACAGGTATAGGGGATCGCAACAGTTTTCGAGGGTAGAGTATTCAACACAAATTTATAGATTCGACACAAGGGGAGCCAAAGAATATTTGTAAGTATTAGCAGCTGAGTTCTCAATTCAGCCACACTTGGAGATTAATTATCTGTAGCAAAGTAATCACTCAAAAGGTAGTATGATAGTTTTGATAGATGTGACAGCAGCAATAGTAAAGGTAACGGTGATAGCAGTATTTTTGTAGCAAGTGCAACAGTAACGATAGCAGTAGTAACTTAGCAGAAACAATATAAGATAAATTCGTAGGCATTGGATCGGTAATTTGTTGGATGATATTCATCATGTGACAGTCATAACCTAGGGCGATACGGCACTAGCTCCAGTTCATAAATGTAATGTGGGCATGTATTCCGTAAATAGCCATACGTGCTTATGGAAAGAACTTGCATGACATATTTTGTCCTAGCTTCCCGTGGAAGCGGGGTCCTATGGGAAACTAAGGGATATTAACGCCTCCTTTGAATAGAGAACCGGAACAAAGCATTAACACACGGTGAATACATGAACTCCTCAAACTATGGTCATCACCGGGAGTGGTCCCGACTATTGTCACTGCGGGGTTGCCGGATCAAAACACGTAGTTGGTGACTATAACTTGCAATATCGGATCTAGAACATGGATATAATGGTGATAACATAAACGGTTCAGATCTGAAATCATGGCACCCGGGCCCAAAGTGACAAGCATTAAGCATGACAAAGTCATAGCAACATCAATCTCAGAACATAGTGGATACTAGGGATCACCTAACAAAACTAACTCGATTACATGATGAATCTCATCCAACTCCTCACCGACCAGCGAGCCTACGAAGGAATTACTCACCCCCGGTGGGGAGCATCATGGAATTGGCAATGGAGAAGGGTTGGTGATGACGAAGAACGAAGATCCCCCTCTCTGGAGCCCCAAACGGACTCGAGATCTGGCCTCCCGATGAAGAACAGGAGGTGACGGCGGCTCCGTCTCGTGGAACACGATAATTCTTTCTCCGTGATTTTTTACTGGAAAAATAGGATGTAGCGTCGGTTACAGGGTCTGCAGGGCCACCAGGTGGGGACAACCCACCTGGGCGCGCCTGGGGGGCGCCCTAGTGGGTTGTGCCCACCTAGGTGCCCCCCTCAGGTGTCTCTTGGCTCCAGAAATTCTCTTTTATTGTATAAAAATTCCTCACGAAGTTTCGTTCCATTCCGAGAACCTTTATTTCTGCACAAAAACAAGACCATGGTAGTTCTGCTGAAAACATCGTCAGTTCGGGGTTAGTTCCATTCAAATCATGCAAATTAGAGTCCAAAACAGGAGGAAAAGAGTTAGAAAAGTAGATACGTTGGAGACGTATCACCAAGTGACCAACGGCAGCCCTAGGGCGCCTGCCCTGGTCGCGCCCTCCCCTTCCTTATTTTGAACATGGGGGGAAAGGAAAGGGGCGCTGGCTGCCTTAGGGTGCCCCCCTTCCTTTCCCTCTCTCTTTGGTGCGTGGGCAAGGGTGGAGGGGCGCACCAACCCCTTGTGGGCTAGTATGCTCCCCCCTTTTGGCCCATAAGGCCCACCACTTACTGGTGGCCTCCCGGAACCCATTTCGGCACTCCTATGAATACCCGGTACATCCCGAAACCTTTCCGGTGACCAAATAGCATTGTCCTATATATTGGTTCCTACATATTCTACGAAGATCTTTATCAGTCGAACCTTATGACAACATGCATAATTCCCTTTGTCTATCGGTATGTTACTTGCCCGAGATTCCACCATCGGTATCTTCATACCTAGTTCAATCTCGTTACCGGCAAGTCTCTTTACTTGTTCCGTAATACATCATCTCATAACTAACTCCTTAGTTACTTTGCTTGCAAGCCTCTTGCGATGTGTATTACCGAGAGGGCCTAGAGATACCTCTCTGATACACGGAGTGACAAATCCCAATCTCGATCCATGCTAACTCAACAGACACCTTCGGAGATACCTGTAGAGCATCTTTATAGTAAGCCAGTTACGTTGTGACGTTTGATAGCACACAAGGCATTCCTCCGGTATCCAGGAATTGCATGATCTCATGGTCGAAGGAACTTGTAGTTGACATTAAGAAAGCAGTAGCAATAAACTGACTGATCATATGCTAAGCTAACGGATGGGTCTTGTCCATCACATCATTCTCCTAATGATGTGATCCCATTATCAAATGACAACTCATGTCTATGGTTAGGAAACCTTAACCTTATTTTGATCAACGAGCTAGTCTAGTAGAGGCTCACTAGGGACACGGTATTTGTTTATGTATCCACACATGTATTTAAGTTTCCGGTCAATACAATTCTAGCATGAGTAATAAACCTTTTTTATGATTAAGGAAATATAATAATAAGAATTTTATTATTGCCTCTAGGGAATATTTCCATCAGTCTCCCACTTGCACTAGAGTCAATAATCTAGTCCACATCGCCATGTGATTAACACGGATAGTTCACATCGCCATGTGACTAACACCAAAGAGTTTACTCGAGTCAATAATCTAGTTCACATCGCCATGTGATTAATACCCAAAGAGTACTAATGTGTGATCATGTTTTACTTGTGAGAGAAGTTTAGTCAATGGGTCTGCCACTTCAAATCCGTATGTATTTTGCGAATTTCTATGTCTACAATGCTCTGCATGGAGCTACTCTAGCTATTTGCTACCACGTTCAATACGTATCCAAATTGAGACTGAGATTCATCTGAATCGGTGTCAAAGCTTGCATCTATGTAACCCTTTACGATGAACTCTTTATCACCTCCATAACCGAGAAATAGTTCCTTAGTCCTCTTAGGTAACTAAGAATAATTTTGACCGCTGTCCAGTGATCTACTCCTGGATCACTATTGTACGGCCAAACTCATGGCAAGGTACGCAATAGGTCTGGTACAAGGCATGGCATACTTTATAGAACCTATGGCTAAGGCATAGGAAATGACTTTCATTCTCTCTTGTAGGATCGAAAGTATGTCTAGAGGGGGGTGATTAGACTACTTGACCAAATAAAAATCTAGCCTTGTCCCAATTTTAAGTTTTGGCAAGTTTTAGCAACTTAGCACAACACTACAGGAATCAGTTACTTTGCCGTCTGCCAAGGCAGACGGCAAAGGGATGGAAGGCGGACGGCAAAGGCCTTTGCTGTCTGCTGCGGACGGCAAAAGGCGCCGGCAAAGAAAGGATCGGCAAAGACCTTCTTTGCCGTCTGCTTCCTGACGCGGACGGCAAAGGAGCCTTTGCCATCAGCGGCGGACGGCAAAGAAAGCCGACGGCAATAAATTCGCTGTTAGTCTGTTAGGTGGCTAACAGCAGTCTTTGCCGTCCGTGGCTGCTGGCAAAGAGCATCAAGCCTTTGCCGTCTGCCACTGTAGGCAAACTGACCAAATGGGTCAGCTGCCAGGAAGCACAGGTGGTTGCCACGTGGCTTCTTTGCCGTCCGCCGCGGACGGCAAAGAGCCCGTTGCCGTCGGTGGCAGACGGCAAAGAGCTTGCATTGCCTCTTTTTTCAGTTTTTTCTTATACCCATCCATTTTCACAGCAAATATATGATACATATATATTTTCACATGGCAAGTTCACAGCAAACATATGAGATATCCAACACATATAATTTCATCATACATGCATAGTTCCATCAACCATACATAGCAAGTTCCACATACATGCATCCAACCATACATATTACAATAGTGTCATCCTACCATACATGCATAGTTCATCGATACAAAAGAAACATAGTTCATCCAAACAAGCACTCCATCTATGCAAGCTTCCGTGAAGCGAATGAATTCTGCAAAATGGGAAATAAGAAAGTCAGAAGAAGAAGATTAGAAGAAGAAGATTAGAAGAAGAAGAAAATGAAGAAGAAGAATATATGACATTTATGAGCTAATTTAGGTGAAATTGATCGTTTGTGAGCTAACTTAGGTGAAATGGATCGTTTATGAGCTAACCTAGGTGAAATGGATCGCTTATGAGCTAACTTAGGTAAAATGCATCATTTTAGAGCTAACCTAGGTAAGATGGATCATTTTGGTGCTAACCTAGGTAAAGTGGGTCATTTTAGAGGTAACTTGGGTAAAATGGATCATTTATGAGCTAAGTAAAGTAAAATGGGTCATTTTAGAGCTAACTTAGGTAAAATGGATCGTTTATGAGCTAACTAAGGTAAAATGGATCATTTTAGAACTAACTTAGGTAAAATGGATCGTTTATGAGCTAACTAAGCTAATTATGCCATTTTTGACATAAGTAAGCCAAGTACATGTCATTATTGAGCAAACCTAGTTAACTAAGCATATTAGAGCTAACTTTGGTCATTTTGGAGGAAACAAAGCTAAGTATAGATCATTTTAGAGCTAACTTAGGTAAAATGGATGGTTTTGGAGGTCAGTAAGCTTATTAAGTCATTTTGGAGGAAATAAAGCTAAGCCTAGGTCTTTATGCATTTGTAAGCAAAACACTAGAGAAACTTACCATGATCATGGAGGTGTGGGAGCGGGCTGGCTCGTGCCGGTAGTTGGAGAAGGATCGTGCGATGCTTGTCTGGAGTTACGCTGCACCAAAGATCATTTCCAATGTCTCGTTAGCATGATGACACTCAAATGTTAAGACTAGCAAGTAGTGTCCATTCAAATTAAACTCGCCGTCGTCCTAGGAGCAATGTCTGGCATTGGTGGAGCGGTCTAACCAGACTTCTTGCACACAGACTGCACATTTGGTTTTAACGACTCAGTCATACTAGTTAGTAATGAGACAAACACTACATAAATGTTTTGGCTAATCAGCAGAAGAAAATTACCACAAGGAGCTCGTACATTGCCCTTGCCTGCATGTCATTCCGTGCCCTCTCCTCCTCCAACATCTTTGTCGTCCTCTCCTCCAACTCCCGCTGCCTCTACACCACCTCCGACAGAAGTTTCTCTGTTCTATCTCTCTCACTCTGTATAGCAGCCTGCGACACCACTCCTCGTTAGCATTTGTAATCATTGATGGAAGCACACACAATGTAATGGAGAAAGATAGCTGAGTACATATAACTAACCTTGAAGGCGAGTTGGACTGGCCGTTCACGAGGCCTTATCTCAGGAGCGGATCTCGACTGGCGCGCCTTGATCTCTGGGAGAGTGCTAGGACAACGGATAAGTCCATCTCCAATGGCTATCGAGCCATGGGCCCTCCCGCCACCAGCTATCATCACCAGCTCTGGATCAATGGGACCCTTGCTCGGGTTAAAATCCTCGCCTTCCCTTGATCTCTATATTTCACGAGCTTTTCGTGGGAGGAGATGTTGGTGAAGTTGTTTGCATCATCGAGGTCAGACGGAGAGAATGCCTTGACTTTCTTGTAAGAGGCAGTATGGGCCATGGCATAGAAGTCGTACACCTCTGGCACCTTATCCGCCTTATTGTAGCGTGCCTGAAAGAGAGAAACAACGTAAATTAGTAATTAAAGGGCTCAAGCTAGCATGATGAATGAATTGCATGAATCATGCCGTAAGTTCTATAGTAGGCGCTTGCAGACATTCTCGATAACATTTGCCGCCTCCTCCCCGTATCTCTCCTCACACCTGTAGAATGTCTGCAATCAAATGAAACAATATTGATTAGTACAATTGATAACTAGCTAGTTGAAGATTTTTAATTGTGTAATGGAGAAATTACCCAGAACTTTCTGATCACCACGTCTGCCCTCGGGTCGCACAAGACACCGTCGATAATCTCACCCGGCGGGGCCGGGGCAGCCAAGTAGTGCTCCCAGCTCAATCCAAGCTCTGGAAGCCGACCCTCACCAGGCAACATGACAAACCCCGGGAAGTTTCGCCGGCAAAGCACTCCAAGGACGGAGTTGGGCCGGGAGACCTTCTCATGGTGGTCCCAATCCCTGCAGCATGACAAGGCCAACGCATTAGATATTTGAAGAAACGTGAATGCAGAAGGTACAAAAATATATAATGCACTTACCTCTCCCTATCAGGGAAAATCAACCACCTCTGCTCGCGGGTCGCTGGCACGGACGGGAGCCGTGTACAACCACGCTGGTAGACGGTGCCCCCCTCCTCCTCAATATCAGTCGGCTCCCTGCCATCATCAGCATGGCCACTCGGCCCCTCAGGCTGATCCGGCCAGGTACCCCATCTAGACGTGTGCTCATCCGGGTAGCCTCCTCCTCAGACGAGTCCACCCTAGCAGTCACGTGCTCGGGTGAAACAGCTGGGGGTGGCAGCGAGGAAGGCACCCTAGCTAGCAGTCACCCTACCTCCTCTCCCACGACCACGTGCTCCAGCTCCTCTCTTCTTCCCTCCCTTTCCTCATCCCCTGCTGGGCACCGTGGTTGATGAAGAAGGGCCCGGCGGTGTCGCCATACTGTCCAGCAACGCTCGGCGGATTTGTGCGGGTGGAATGGAAGACCTCCCACCATGCGCCGACGAAGAAGGGGCCTCGGAGCGCTCCGGACCAGCGCCCACCATCTTTCAACACCTGCCATGACAAAGAGTAAACGAATTAATACAACATAAAAAAATACCGACATGAATAATAATATATGATGTTTAAATCTACCCGATCAACACAATTATATATGATGTTTCTCATAACAAAATCGAAAAATATATGACCTAACTCATAATTCACAAATATATGACCCTGTCGGGGTGCTGTTTCGGGGTCGGGGTGTCGGGGTGTCGGG
>NC_057799.1:80278287-80278913 GCF_018294505.1 Triticum aestivum
CGGGGTCGGGGTGTCGGGCCGGGGTGTCGGGGTGGCGTGTCGGGGTCGGGGTGTGGGTCGAGGTCGGGGCACGTGACAGCCTTTTCTTCTTCTCTTCTTCTTCTTCTCCTCCTCCTCCTCCTCCTCTTCTTTCTTTCTTTCTTCTTCTTCTTCTTCTTCTTCTTCTTCTTCTTCTTCTTTATTCTTCTTCTTCTTCTTTTCTTTCTTCTTCTCCCTCCTCCTCTTCCTCCCTCCTCCTCCTTCTACTCTTCTTCTTCTGAACTAAAACTAAAACTAAAACTAATCTAAAATAAACTAAACTAAAACTAAAGTAAAACTATAACTAAAACTAGGGTTTAGGGTTTCCTCTTCTTTTCTTTCTTCTTCTCCCTCCTCCTCTTCCTCCCTTCTCCCCTCTTCTTCTTCTTCTTCTTCTTCATCCCCTTCTACATATCCTAGCACTAAAACTAAACTAAATCTAACAGTAAGACATATCTAGCACTAAATCTAACACTAACAATTAAACATCAACAAAACAGAAAAAATAACTCACCAGAGCGGCGGCGACGGGGGCACCGGGGCGGTGAGCGACGACGCCGGGGCGGTGAGCGGCGGCTCCGAGCCGGCAGGGAGGCGGGGGCGATGGG
>NC_057799.1:80279436-80317648 GCF_018294505.1 Triticum aestivum
AGGCGTCGGCACGTGGGGGTGGCGGGGTGGTGGGTCGATGGGGCAAGCGGCGGCGGGTGGCGGGGCGGCGGCGAGTGGTGGGGGCGGCGGCGGGCGGCGGGGGCTGCTCTGGTCGTCGGGGAGGAGAGAGGGAGAGAACAGAGAGAGGAAGGGGCGGGGTGGGGCTCGGCCGTTAGTTAGGTTACTTCTTTGTCGTCCGCCCACCCTTTGCCGTCCGCTTTGTTTTCTCTTTGCCGTCTGCTAGCAGACGGCAAAGAGGGGGGCCGTTAAGTTTTTCCCAATTAGCTCGTTAGTGGGGGCCAGCTCTCTCTTTGCCGTCAGCCAGCGGACGGCAAAGAATAGGCTGATGGCAAATACATTCTTTGCCGTCTGTTTTCTGTAAGCGGATGGCAAAGACCTTCTTTGTCGTCTGCCAGCGGACGGCAAAGAACTGGCAGACGGCAAATAAGCTAATTCCAGTAGTGCAACTCAAGTAATCAACCTACACATGCAATTCTAAGAGTATAGTAGCCGAATGTAAAACAATTGCATATGAAGGTAAAGGGAGGAGTTTGAGGGAGCAAACGCAATGTTGACACGGAGATTTTCTATCCGCGGTTCCGATAGGTGGTGCTATCGTACATCCACGTTGATGGAGACTTCAACCCACGAAGGGTAACGGTTGCACGAGTCCACGGAGGGCTCCACCCACGAAGGGTCCACGAAGAAGGAACCTTGTCTATCCCACCATGGTCGTCGCCCACGAAGGACTTGCCTCACTCGGGTAGATCTTCACGAAGTAGGCGATCTCCTTGCCCTTACAAACTCCTTGGTTCAAGTCCACAATCTTGACGGAGGCTCGCAAGTGACACCTAACCAATCTAGGAGACACCACTCTCCAAGAGGTAACAAATGGTGTGTTGATGATGAACTCCTTGCTCTTGTGCTTCAAATGATAGTCTCCCCAACACTCAACTCTCTCTCATAGGATTGGATTTGGTGGAAAGATGATTTGAGTGGAAAGCAACTTGGGGAAGGCTAGAGATCAAGATTTATGTGATTGGGATGGAATATCTTGACCTCAACACAAGTGTAGGTGGTTCTCTCTTAGAAAATGTATGTTGGAAGTGTAGGCATGTTCTGATGGCTCTCTCCACGAATGAAGAGTGGGTGGAGGGGTATATATAGCCTCCACACAAAATCCAACCGTTACACACAATTTACCAAACTCGGTGGGACCGATTCAGAGAACTCAGTCGGACCGATTCAGTTCATAATGTGACCGTTAGGCATTTTCGGTGGGACCGACATGTCTACTCGGTGAGACCGATTTTGTTAGGGTTAGGGCATAACGTAATCTCTGTGAGACCGATTACACAAACTCGGTGAGACCGATTTTGGTAAAAGACTAACCAAAGAGTTGGTCAGGCAAACTCGGTGGGACCGATTCGCTCATCTCGGTTGGACCGAAACTTTACGAAAGGGAAACGGAGAGTTTGCATTGCAATCTCGGTGGGACCAATCGCTCATCTCGGTTTAACCGAAACGTTACGAAGGGAAACAGAGAGATTACAATCCCATCTCGGTGAGACCGAGATCCCTATCGGTGAGACCAAAAAGACTAGGGTTTCTGGCAGTGGCTATGTCAAGTGAACTCGGTGGCGCCAGATAGAAAGTTTCGGTGGGGCCGAGTTTGACTTTTGGTTTGGAACATATGTGGAGGAGAGAAAGTGGTTGAGGGCTTTGGAGCATATCACTAAGCACTTTGAGCAAGCAAGCCATTAAGCAACACCTCATCCCCTCTTAATAGTATTGGCTTTCCTATGGACTCAATGTGATCTTGGATCACTTAACTAGAAAATGCAGAGTCTTGAGCTTTGAGCTTGAGCCAATCCTTTGTCCTCATCATCTTGAAGGGGTTCCACATCCTCTTGTCCATGCCACTCCATTGTTGAACTTATCTGAAACATACTAGGTAAGAGTATTAGTCCAACAAGAGATATGTTGACATTAATTACCAAAATCACCCAGGGAGCACTTGTGCTTTCAATCTCCCCCTTTTTGGTAATTGATGACAACTTACATCAAAGCTTTAGATAAAGATATAGAGAATAGCTAGTAAAGCTTTGGAAAGACATGTAACATGCATATGCTCCCCCTACATGTATGCAATCATGTAAATATGGAATATAGGAGCATGTGAATGCATAAGCATGACAGAGTAAGTAATGTGTTACATGTATCTTGGCTATATGCATCAGAGCAAATGATGTGAATATGGGAAATGTACCTTCATGCTCATGAGTCCTTCTTGCAAACAATATGTACATCAGCAAGAGATCCTCATGCACATGAGTGTGATGCATATACTTACCTTGTGGTTTTGAGCTAGCTTTGGAGGAGATGAACCTGGGTAAACAAGCTTAGATAACACAAATACATCTTCTAGCCAGAGCAAACAAAAGAAACCACAAGAGTACCAAGACTGGGATGACATGTAGAGAGTGAGTACTGATTACGCTATTGGATATAGACATGTCCCCAAAGGTAAAGATATGCAATGAATTGAAAATCAGAGCAAATGCAAACAACCAAATATGAACATGTCTTTCCCCTCTTAAAGACATGTGACTTCTCTCCTCTTGAACACCAAGCATCTGGGGTCTTTGATGTGATACTTCTTTCTCTCCCCCTGAGTATTCTCTCTCCCCCTATAGAAATGATTAAGCTTTGATGTGATCCTTCTCTCCCCCTTTGACATCAATTTCCAAGAAGGGATCTTCTAGAGTGAGAGTCAAAATAGGTTTGGTCCTTGAGACACAGAGCAAAGCAGCATAGAGAAGATGATGCTGGTAGACGACAAGACTCATCGAGTGGAGCTGGAGCAAAAATGTAGGATCAAGTGGCAAGTTGTCTTTTCTGCAGTGAAATCGGTGGCACCGAGTTGTGTGCTTCAGTTGCACCAAAAGGATTCGGTTGGACAGAAAGCAGCAGACCGGTGGGACCAAGTTCATCACAGAGAAAACACTTGTCACCTCAGCTCACTAGGCAAATAAGATCTCACAAAGATATGCAAGGAATTAACTGAAAGATTTGCAATGAATTGGATGCAGGGAATGTAGAACAAGAATAAACAGAAAAGAAATGTAGAAGAACTTTTTTTTGAAAGGGGAAACAAATATGCATGAGACAAATGCAAAAGTACGGAGAAACACAAGAGAACTTCATCTAGAATTGGGCGGCGACAAAGTCACCTATGTTAGAGTATATTGACTTAGGATTCAAGTGAGGGTACTTGATCATAGGTCATACTCATCATTTAATCTCAAAATGGGGTTACCATTTTTCGTTTAAGCATTTGATGTATTCACATCTCGTTGAGCTGCTTTGACCCATGTCTTGGGGTAAAGCTTCTCTCAGATGGAATGACATGCCTTGGGTGGTGGTGTTGATCTTGATCATGTAGTTGAACTTGTGTGGGTTGCTCAAGGTTGATGTAGTTCATCAAGAGTTGGGAGCACCACTTGTAATTTGAGTTCATCTACCTACATGGGTTAGTTTTGCAAGGAAGAGCACTGGTGTATCCAAAATGACAATCATGAAATTTTATACATATAATTTGTCAAAGGATATGTTGAAGGGTTTCGTGCTTCCTTCTCATCAACCACCGTTGTGTAGAGACTTGGTGATGTAGAGATTGCTCAAGATGTGAGTGGGTTGCAATCTCATAGATTTAGATTCAACCAAGTACCTACAAGGGTTAGATAACATGCAAGGGTGCAAATATATCCAATACATGTAAATAGCACCATGAAAGAAATATCAAGGATTGGTCATAGATTCATGCCCATGTATCCAAATGGAGTTCCTACTCCAAGTTTGAAGCATCAATGATGTTCAATTCACCTCTCAAACGGCAAAAGACTTTCTCATCAAGCGGTTTGGTGAATATATCCGCCAATTGCTTATCGGTGCGAACATGCTTAAGATCAATGTCCCCTTTGGCAACATGATCTCGAATGAAATGATGACGAACTTCAATATGCTTAGTTCGAGAATATTGCACGGGATTGTGAGCAATCTTAATAGCACTTTCATTATCACAAAGCAATGGAACATGTTTCACATATATCCCGTAATCCTTAAGAGTTTGGGTCAACCAAAGTAATTTAGCACAACATGAACCAGCGGCAATGTATTCCGCTTCGGCGACGGATAAGGATACCGAGTTTTGTTTCTTGGAGGACCAAGACACAAGAGATCTACCAAGAAATTGACAAATACCCGAAGTGGACTTTCTATCAACCTTGTCTCCGGCATAGTCCGAATCGGAGTAGCCGACAAGATCAAAAGAAGACCTCTTAGGATACCAAATGCCAAAATTTGGTGTATGTATTAAGTATCTCACTATCCTTTTCACAGCCTTAAGATGACATTCTTTAGGGGCCGCTTGATATCGTGCACACATGCACACACTTAGCATAATATCGGGACGAGAGGCACATAGATATAATAATGAACCGATCATAGAGCGGTAAACTTTTTGATCAACCGGTTCACCGTCCTTAGTCAAGTCAAGATGTCCACTAGTAGGCGTGGGTGTATTCATACCTTTGCATTCTTGCATATTGAACTTCTTGAATAAGTCCTTTGTGTACTTTGTTTGAGAAACAAAGGTACCTTCCTTAGTTTGCTTGATTTGCAAACCAAGAAACAATTTGAGTTCACTCATCATAGACATCTCAAACTTCTCCGACATTAGCTTTCCAAACTTCTCACTAAAATGAGGGTTAGTCGAACCAAATATGACATCATCAACATAAATTTGGCACACAAATAGTTCTCCATTAACCCTTTTTGTGAAAAGAGTAGAATCTATCTTTCCAATCTCAAAGCCTTTTTCAATAAGGAACTTGGTCAAGCATTTATACCACGCTCTAGGAGCTTGTTTAAGACCATAAAGAGCTTTGTGAAGTTTGTAAACATGATCGGGTTTCTTAGGATTGACAAAGACGGGAGGTTGTTTAACATAAACTTCCTCCTCAATTTCACCATTTAGAAAAGCACTTTTAATTTCCATTTGGTACAAGGTGATATCATGGTGATTAGCATAAGCAAGTAAGATGCGAATGGACTCAAGTCTAGCAACGGGGGCATATGTCTCACCATAGTCCATACCTTCGACTTGAGTGTAGCCTTGGGCGACGAGACGTGCTTTGTTGCGAACTACTTGTCCATCTTCATCTTGCTTGTTGCGAAACACCCATTTGGTACCGATGATGTTGTGGTTGTTGTCAGGCTTCTCGACCAATGTCCACACTTGGTTTCTCTCAAAGTTGTGTAGCTCTTCATGCATGGCGTTTATCCAATGCGGATCTTCCAATGCTTCTTCAACCTTCATAGGTTCAATACTAGAGATGAATGAGTAATGTTCACAAAAGTTGGCCAAACGAGTTTTAGAGCAAGTGATTCTCCCGGTTTGGATATGGTTGTAGATTTGCTCGACGGGATGGTCTTTGGCGACTCTTGCTCGAACTCGTGGGAGCTTTTGCTTGGCTCGGGGTGGAATAGCTTCTTCATCTTGTTCCTCTTCTTGGCCTTCTTCATTGTTGACGTTGCCGTTCTCTTGTTGTGGTGGAGAAGGAGGTTGATGAGGTTCATCTTGGTGTACGTCCTCATTTTCTTCGTCTTGGTGTGTCCCACTCGTGGATGCTTCCATGTCAACTCTTGGTTCACCTTGTCGTGAGGTAGAAGCTTCCACTTGGACGGACGAGTTACTTTCCTTCACCTCCGTTGGACGAATCTTGTCGATGGACAAGTCTTGGATTGCTTCCAAAGGGTCTTTGTCTCCTGCATCAATTGGCAATTGCTCTACTTGCGAGCGGTTAGATTCATCAAACTTCACATCTACCGTCTCTTCAACCTTTCGGGTGAAATTGTTGTAGACACGGTAAGTGTGAGAGTTTGAGCCATAACCAAGTAGGAAACCTTCATGAGATTTAGGAGCAAATTTAGAACGACGATGCTTATCAAGAATGTAGCACTTTGAGCCGAATACTCGAAAGTATCCAACTTGGGGTTTGTTACCGGTGAGGAGCTCATATGTCGTCCTGCCGAGTAGCTTGTGAAGATACAAGCGATTTGTTGCATGACAAGCTGTCTCAACCGCTTCCGCCCAAAAGTGTTTTGGAGTCTTGTACTCATCAAGCATCGTTCTTGCCATCTCAATAAGAGTCTGGTTCTTCCTCTCAACAACTCCATTTTGTTGAGGCGTGTACGTAGCCGAGAACTCGTGTGTAATCCCCTCTTCGTCAAGAAAGGTATCCACATTTGCGTTCTTGAACTCCGTTCCGTTGTCGCTCCGAACCTTCTTGATCTTCACTTCAAATTGATTTGGGGCCTTCCTAGCGAAGTTTTTGAAGATCTTTTGGACCTGCGATTTATCATCAAGAAAGAACACCCATGTAAATCTTGAAAAATCATCAACTATGACTAGACCAAATGAGTTACCACCGAGACTCTTGTAGGCATTGGGACCAAAGAGATCCATATGAAGTAGCTCGAGCGGTCTTCTCGTGGTCATAATGTTCTTCACGGGGTGACTTCCTCCAACTTGTTTTCCTGCTTGACAAGCACTATAAAGTCTATCCTTGTCAAATATAACATATTTTACTCCAAGGATATGATCACCTTTAATAAGCTTACCAAGATTTTGCATGCCCACATGACCTAGCCTTCTATGCCACAACCAGCCTTTAGAAGATTTAGCAATTAAGCAAGTTCTAGGTTGAGCCTTTTTAGTGAAATCAACAATGTAAAGATCACCTCTACGTATACCGGTAAACACCATTTTATGATTGTCTCTTCGAAAAACTTGGCAGTCTACTTTAGTAAATAGGACATTGAAACCGAAATCAGCAAGTCTAGATACTGAAAGTAAATTGTACCCAAGAGATTCAACAAGCATGACATTTTGTATGGAGCTATCATGTGAGATGGCCACTTTACCGAGGCCAACCACCTTACCATTTGAGTTATCACCGAAAGTGACATACTTTCGAGGGCCGTCGTTTTCAGCAAGCTCACGAAACATATCTTTGTCTCCGGTCATATGATCAGTACATCCACTATCAAGGACCCATTCCTTTCCTCCAGCCATGTAGCCGCGAAGATTAGCCATGATCCCAAAGTGTCTCATCGCATCATCAAGATCATAGTCACTATCATCATCCTCATCATAGTATCCATGTTCTATATCGTCTTGTGATTGATCAACTCCCAGAGAGGGTAATTCATTAGAAGTATGACCGTAACAATGTTCATCTCTATGGGTTCTAATGACTTTGGAAATGATACTACTAATAATTCCAACATCTCCTTTGTCACGCATGAGCTCACGAATCTCAAATAGACAATCATCAAACTCAGGATCACTAATACTCATCTTACTCAAGGCTATAGACCTATGGAGAATTTCGTCTAGATTTTTCAAGGAATAATTTGAGAATCGTTCCTCAAGAAACCTCCATATAGTGTAGGCACAATCAAGAGTAGGTAAGCTAGCAATCAAATTTTTGGGCAATCCTCTAATGATAAGATTGATAGTTCTAAGATTGCGAATCATGTCAAGATCCTCATCGGGTGTGGGATGCAAAGGATCAATATGAGGTTCACAAGGGCTAGTAATGTACTTCTTCAAATGATATTCATTGAGAATTTCAAGCATCTCATTTTTTCACTCATGAAAGAACTCTCCATCAAGAATAGGCACTCTACGTCTAAGACTCCCCAACGTAGACACATCCATCTTCCTCCAAAGGTGTTTAAACCAAAGCAATGGAGACCAAGGCTCTGATACCACTTGTAGGATCCAAAATATGTCTAGAGGCGGGTGATTAGACTACTTGACCAAATAAAAATCTAGCCTTTTCCCAATTTTAAGTTTTGGCAGATTTTAGCAACTTAGCACAACTCAAGTAATCAACTTACACATGCAATTCTAAGAGTATAGCAGCGGAATGTAAAACAATTGCATATGAAGGTAAAGGGAGGAGTTTGAGGGAGCAAACGCAATGTTGACACGGAGATTTTTTATCCGTGGTTCCGATAGGTGATGCTATCGTACATCCACGTTGATGGAGACTTCAACCCACGAAGGGTAACGGTTTTGTGAGTCCACGGAGGGCTCCACCCACGAAGTGTCCATGAAGAAGCAACCTTGTCTATCCCACCATGGCCATCGCCCACGAAGGACTTGCCTCACTCAGGTAGATCTTCACGAAGTAGGCGATCTCCTTACCCTTACAAACTCCTTGGTTCAACTCCACAATCTTGACGGAGGCTCCCAAGAGGTAACAAATGGTGTGTTGATGATGAACTCCTTGCTCTTGTGCTTCAAATGATAGTCTCCCCAACACTCAACTCTCTCTCACAGGATTGGATTTGGTGGAAAGATGATTTGAGTGGAAAGCAACTTGGGGAAGGCTAGAGATCAAGATTTATGTGATTGGAATGGAATATCTTGACCTCAACACAAGTGTAGGTGGTTCTCTCTCAGAAAATGTATGTTGGAAGAGTAGGCATGTTCTGATGGCTCTCTCCACTTATGAAGAGTGGATTGAGGGGTATATATAGCCTCCACACAAAATCCAACCGTTACACACAATTTACCAAACTCGGTGGGACCGATTCAGAGAACTCGGTCGGACCGATTCAGTTCATAATGTGACCGTTAGGCATTTTCGGTGGGACCGACATGTCAACTCCGTGAGACCGATTTTGTTAGGGTTAGGGCATAACGTAATCTCGATGAGACCGATTACACAAACTCGGTGAGACCGATTTTGGTACTAGACTAACCAGAGAGTTGGTCAGGCAAACGGTGGGACCGATTCGCTCATCTCGGTTGGACCGAAACATTACGAAAGGGAAACAGAGAGTTTGCATTGCAATCTCGGTGGGACCGATCGCTCATCTCGGTTTGACCGAAACGTTACGAAGGGAAATAGAGAGATTACAATCCCATCTCGGTGAGACTGAGATCCCTATCGGTGAGACCGAGATCCCTATCCGTGAGACTGAAAAGACTAGGGTTTCTGTCAGTGGCTATGTCAAGTGAACTCGGTGGGGCCGGATAGAAAGTTTCGGTGGGGCCGAGTTGTACTTTTGGTTTGGAACATATGTGGAGGAGAGAAAGTGGTTGAGGGCTTTGGAGCATATCACTAAGCACTTTGAGCAAGCAAGCCATTAAGCAACACCTCATCCCCTCTTAATAGTATTGGCTTTCCTATGGACTCAATGTGATCTTGGATCACTTAAATAGAAAATGCAGAGTCTTGAGCTTTGAGCTTGAGCCAATCCTTTGTCCTCATCATCATGAAGGGGTTCCACATCCTCTTGTCCACTCCACTCCATTGTTGAACTTATCTGAAACATACTAGGTAAGAGTATTAGTCCAACAAGAGATATGTTGACATTAATTACCAAAATCACCCAGGGAGCATTTGTGCTTTCATCTCTCTATCTTCTGATGTGGTCGAGCTTTGTGTCTTACTCAACTTCCCACCTTGCAACACAGGTAAGAACCCTTTCTTTGACAGATCCATTTTGAACTTCTTCAAAACTTTTCCAAGGTATGTGCTTTATGAAAGTCCTATTAAGCGTCTCGATCTATCCCTATAGATCTTGATGCTCAATATGTAAGTAGCTTCACCGAGGTCTTTCATTGAAAAATCCTTATTCAAGTATCCTTTCATGCTATCCAAAAATTCTATATCATTTCCAATTAACAATATGGCATCCACATATAATATCAGAAATGCTACAGAGCTCCCACTCACTTTCTTGAAAATAAAGGCTACACCGTAAGTCTGTATAAAACCATATGCTTTCATCACCTCATCAAAGCGTATATTCCAACCCCCAGATGCTTGCACCAGTCTATAGATGGATCGCCGGAGCTTGCACACTTTGTTAGCACCTTTAGGGTTGACAAAACCTTATGGTTGCATCATATACAACTCTTCTTTAAGAAATTCGTTAAGGAATGCAGTTTTGACGTCCTAACATGATTCAGACAGACTTAAGCATCGCTACGGGTGAGAAAGTCTCATTGTAGTCAACCCCTTGAACTTGTCGAAAAACTTTCGCGACAAGTCGAGCTTTACAGACAGTGATATCAGCGTCCGTCTTCCTCTTAAAGATCTATTTATTTTCAATGGCCTGCCGATCATCTGGCAAGTCCACCAAAGTCCACACTTTGTTCTCATACATGGATCCCATCTCAGATTTCATGGCCTCAAGCCATTTGTCGGAATCTGGGCTTGTCATAGCTTATTCATAGTTCGTAGGTTCGCCGTTGTCCAACAACATGACTTCCAGGATAGTATTACCGTACCACTGTGGTGCGGAACATGTTCTGGTTGACCTACGAGGTCCAGTAGTAACTTGGTTAGAAGTTTCGTGATCATCATCATTTGCTTCCTCTCTAGTTGGTGTAGGCATCTTGGGAATGAGTTTCTTAGATGTGCTACTTTCCAAATCGAGAGAAGGTACAACTACCTGATCAAGTTCTACTTTCCTCCCACTCACTTGTTTTGAGAGAAACTCCTTCTCTAGAAGGGACTCATTCTTGGCAACAAAGATCTTGCCTTCGGATCTGTGGTTGAAGCTATACCCAATGGTATCTTTAGGGTATCCTATGAAGACGCACTTCTCCGCTTTGGGTTCGAGCTTATCAAGCATCGCATCCCCAAACTTTAATAAACGACAGATTAGGTTTCTTGCCAAACCATAGTTCATACGGTGTTATCCCAACGGATTTCGACGGTGCCCTATATAACGTGAATGCAGCTGTCTCTAATGCATAACCCCAAAACGATAGTGGTACACCATATCTAATAAAGTACTGTTACAACGTTTGAACACACCATTATGATGTGGTGTTCCAGGTGGCGTGAGTTGTGAAACAATTCCACATTGTTTTAAATGAAGGCCAAACTCGTAACTCAAATATTCACCTCCACGATCCGATCGTAGGAACTTTACTTTCTTGTTACGATGATTCTCTACTTCACTCTGAAATTCTTTGAACTTTTCAAATGTTTCAGACTTGTGTTTCATCGAGTAGATATACCCATACCTATTGAAATCATCTATGAAGGTGAGAAAATAACGATTCCTACCGCGTGCTTCAACACTCATCGGACCACATACATCAATATGTATTATTTCCGATAAGTCATTAGCTCGCTCCATTATTCTGGAGAACGAAGTTTTAGTCATCTTGCCCATGAGGCATGATTCGCAAGTATCAAATGATTCATAATCAAGTGATTCCAAAAGTCCATCCGCATGGAGTTTCTTCAGCGCTTTACACCAATATGACCTAAATGGCAGTGCCACAAGTATGTTGCACTATCATTACCAACTTTGCATGTTTTGGCATCAATATTATGAATATGTGTATCACTATGATCGAGATTCAATAAACCATTCACATTGGGTGTATGACCATAGAAGGTTTTATTCATGTAAACAGTACAACAATTATTCTCTGACTTAAATGAATAACCGTATTGCAATAAACATGATCTAGTCATATTCACACTCAATGCAAACACAAAATAACATTTATTTAGGTTCAACACTAATCCCGAAGGTAGAGGGAGTGTGCGATGGTGATCGTATCAACCTTGGAATCACTTCCAATGCACATCATCACCTCCCCAGTAAGTAGTATATGTTTATTCTGCAATTCCTGTTTCGAGTTTCTAATCTTAGCAACTGAACCAGTATCAAATACCCAGGGGCTACTACAAACACTAGTAAGGTACACATCAATAACATGTATATCAAATATATGCTCACTTTGCCATCCTTCGTATCCGCCAAGTATTTGGGGAAATTCCACTTCAAGTAACCATTTCCTTTGAAGTAGAAGCACTTAGTTTCAGGCTTGGGTCCAGCTTTGGGCTTCTTCACGGGAGTAGCAACTTGCTTGCCATTCTTCTTGAAGTTTCCTTTCTTCCCCTTGCCCTTTTTCTTGAAACTAGTGGTCTTGTTAACCATCAACACTTGATGCTCCTTCTTGATTTCTACCTCCGCCGATTTTAGCATCGCGAAGAGCAGGGGAATATTTTTCTACATCCCTTGCATATTATAGTTCCTCATGAAGCATAGCTTGGTGATAGTGAATGGAGAAATTTATCAATCACTATCTTATCTGGAAGATTAACTCTCAGATTCAAGCGATTGTAGTACCCAGACATTCTAAGCACATGTCACTAGCTGAGCTATTCTCCTCCATCTTGTAGGCAAAGTACTTGTCATAGGTCTCGTACCTCTCAACACGGGCACGAGCCTGAAATACCAATTTTAGCTCTTGGAACATATCATATGTTCCATGGCATTCAAAACGTCTTTGGAGCCTCGATTCTAAGCCGTAAAGCATGGCGCACTAAACTATCAAGTAGTCATCATAGGGAGCTTGTCAAACGTTCATAACGTATGCATCAGCTCCTACAACAGGTCTGTCGCCTAGGAGTGCATCAAGGACATAATTATTTTGTGCAGCAATGAGGATAATCCTCAGATCACGGACCCAGTCCGCATTATTGCTACCATCATATTTCAACTTAGTTTTCTCTAGGAACATATCAAAAATAGGGGAGCTAAATCGCGAGTTATTGATCTCCAACATAGATATGAAAAAACTATTAAGACTAAGTTGATGATAAATTAAGTTCAATTGATCAAATTACTAATGAACTCCCACTTAAATTAACATCCCTCAAGTTATCTAAGTGATACATGATCCAAATCAACTAACCCATGTCCGATCATCACATGAGATGGGGTAGTCATCAATGGTGAACATCTCTATGTTGATTGATACGTCTCCAACGTATCTATAATTTATGAAGTATTCTTGCTATTATATTATCCATCTTGGATGTTTAATGGGCTTTACTATTCACTTTTATATTATTTTTGGGACTAGCCTACTGACCCAGAGCCCAGTGCCAGTTTCTGTTTTCTCCCTTGTTTCAGTGTTTTGCAGAAAAGGAATATCAAACGGAGTCCAAACGGAATGAAACTTTCGGGAGAGTTATTTTTGGAACGGAAGCAATCCAGAAGACTTGGAGTGTACGTAAGGGAAGCAACGAGGAAGGCAGGAGGCAGGGGGCGCACCCTCCACCCTCGTGGGCCCCTCCTGGCTCCCCTTACCGACTTCTTTCGCCTATATATGTCCATATACCCTAAAAACATCGGGGAACAGAATAGATCGGGAGTTCCGCCGCCGCAAGCCTCTGTAGCCACCAAAAACCAATCGGGACCCTGTTCCGGCACCCTGCCGGAGGGGGGATCCCTCACCGGTGGCCATCTTCATCATCCCGGCGCTCTCCATGACGAGGAGGGAGTAGTTCACCCTCGGGGCTGAGGGTATGTACCAGTAGCTATGTGTTTGATCTCTCTCTCTCTCTCGTGTTCTTGAGGTGATACGATCTTGATGTATCGCAAGCTTTGCTATTATAGTTGGATCTTATGATGTTTCTCCCCCTCTACTCTCTTGTAATGAATTGAGTTTTCCCTTTGAAGTTATCTTATTGGATTGAGTCTTTAAGGATTTGAGAACACTTGATGTATGTCTTGTTATGATTATCTGTGGTGACAATGGGATATTCACGTGATCCACTTGATGTATGTTTTGGTGACCAACTTGCGGGTTCTGCCCATGAACCTATGCATAGGGGTTGGCACACGTTTTCGTCTTGACTCTCCGGTAGAAACTTTGGGGCACTCTTTGGAGTATTTTGTGTTGGTTGAATAGATGAATCTGAGATTGTGTGATGCATATCGTATAATCATGCCCGCGGATACTTGAGGTGACATTGGAGTATCGAGGTGACATTAGGGTTTTGGTTGATATGTGTCTTAAGGTGTTATTCTAGTACAAACTCTTGAATAGATCGATCCGAAAGAATAACTTTGAGGTGGTTTCGTACCCTACCATAATGTTTTCGTTTGTTCTCCGCTATTAGTGGCTTTGGAGTGACTCTTTGTTGCATGTTGAGGGATAGTTATATGATCCAATTATGTTATTATTGTTGAGAGAACTTGCACTAGTGAAAGTATGAACCCTAGGCCTTGTTCCTAGCATTGCAATACCGTTTACGCTCACTTTTATCGCTTGCTACCTTGCTGTTTTTATATTTTCAGATTACAAAAACCTATATCTACCATCCATATTGCACTTCTATCACCATCTCTTCGCCGAACTAGTGCACCTATACAATTTACCATTGTATTGGGTGTGTTGGGGACACAAGAGACTCTTTGTTATTTGGTTGCAGGGTTGCTTGAGACAGACCATCTTCATCCTACGCCTCCCACGGATTGATAAACCTTAGGTCATCCACTTGAGGGAAATTTGCTACTGTCCTAGAAACCTCTGCACTTGGAGGCCAAACAACGTCTACAAGAAGAAGGTTGTGTAGTAGACATCAAGCTCTTTTCTGGCGCCGTTGCCGGGGAGGTGAGTGCTTGAAGGTATATCTTTAGATCTTGCAATCGAATCTTTTAGTTTATTGTTTTATCACTAGTTTGGTTTATAAAAGAAAACTACAAAAAAAATGGAATTGAGTTTGCCTCATACGCTTCATCTTTTTAATATCTTTCGTGAGTATGATGGAAAGGAAAATTGTGCCAAAGTGTTAGAAGAAGAATGCATTAAAATGTTTGGCACTAAATACTTGAATGATGAGCAGATTGCAATGTTATTAGTATGAATACTTTGAATACACATGATGCTAATGATATGCAAAGCCACAAGCTAGGGGAAGCTATGTTTGATGAAGATGATATTTTTTGTCCCCCAAGCTTTGATGAGCAAATTTACTATGATGGAAGCATGCCTCCTATCTATGATGATTATTGTGATGACACATATGCTATAAAGAATAGTCATAACCATGAAACTTGTCATCTTGATTTCAATTTTCAATCACATGCTAGTTATTTTGTTGAGTTTTCTCCCACTACTATTGATGAGAATAAATTTGCTTATGTGGAGAGTAGTAAAATTTCTATGCAAGTAGATCATGAAAAGAATGTTTTATGTGCTGGTTATGTGGTTGAATTAATTCATGATGCTACTGAAAATTATTATGAGGGAGGAATGTATGCTTGTAGGAATCGCAATAATATCAAGTTTCCTCTCTATGTGCTTAAAATCTTGAAGTTATGCTTGTTTTACCTTCCTATGCAAGTTGATTATTGTTCCCATAAGTTGTTTACTCACAAAATACCTATGTGTAGGAAGTGGGTTAGACTTAAATGTGCTAGTCATATTCTTCATGATGCTCTCTTTATGTTTCAATTCTTATCTTTTATGTGAGCATCATTGAAATCATCATGCCTAGCTAGGGGCGTTAAACGTTAGCGCTTGTTGGGAGGAAACCCAACTTTATTTTAGTTTCTTGCTTTTTGGTTCTGTTTAGGAATAAATAATCTATCTAGCCTCTGGTTATATGTGGTTTTATGTTTTAATTAGTGTTTGTGCCAAATAAGACCTAAAGGATCTTCTTGGATGATAGTTATTTGATCTTGCTGAAAATTCCAGAAACTTTCTGTTCACGAAAACAATTGTTTAAAATCACCAGAACGTGAAAAAATACTGATTCCAATTGCATAAGATCAATAATCAAATTATCTAGGTCGTCCTATTTTGGTAGATTTTTCTGAGTTCCAGAAGTTTGCGTTAGTTACAGATTACTACAGACTGTTCTGTTTTTGACATATTCTGTTTTCATTGTGGTGTTTGCTTATTTTGATGAATCTATGAGTAGTATCGGAAGGTATGAACCATAGAGAAGTTGAAATACAGTAGATATTACACCAATATGAATTTAGAATGAGTTCACAACAGTACCTAAGTGGTGGTTTTATTTTCTTATACTAACGGAGCTTACGAGTTTTCTGTTGAGTTTTGTGTTGTGAAGTTTTCAAGTTTTGGGTAAAGATTCGATGGACTATGAGGAGCGGCAAGAGCCTAAGCTTGGGGATGCCCAAGGCACCCCAAGGAAATATTCAAGGACAACCAAGAGCCTAAGCTTGGGGATGCCCCGGAAGGCATCCCCTCTTTCGTCATCGTTCATCGGTAACTTTACTTGAAGCTATATTTTTATTCACCACATGATACGTGTTTTGCTTGGAGCATCATTTTCTTTTGTTAGTATTTGCTTGCTGCTAATTAGAATAATGTTTTACATCTTTACTTTCAATAAAAAGGTCAAGGATAACTTTTACCATGCTTATTTTGCAAGTATACATGTTGCTGTTTCAAAACAGAAAGTTTACCGCTGTTGCAAAAATTTCCTAGAAAAGTCAGAATGTGATAAAATGTTGAAACCTTTTGCATAATAAGCTCTGATAAATTTAGTACAGTGGGAATTTTCTTTCATAATGTTTGGAGTTAGGGAAGTATGACGAATCTTGCATTCTTTACAGACTGTACTGTTTTGGCAGATCGCTGTTATGTTTGCATTGTTTGCATATGTTTGCTTGTTTAATGATTCTATTTGAGGATAGAAGTATTAAATATGCAGAGACATTTAGTATGCAATGTTGAATAATAATTTTAGTGATTTTCTACAGTAGAAAATGATAAGGTTTTTGCATTGGTTTATACTAACTTACCTCACGAGTTCTTGTTGAGTTTGGGGTGGATGAAGCTTTCGAGATTTAGGAAACCGTGATATGAGAGGAACTAAGGAGACACAAAAGCTCAAGCTTGGGGATGCCCAAGGCACCCCAAGATAATATTTCAAGAAGTCTCAAGCATCTAAGCTTGGGGATGCCCCAGTAGGCATCCCACCTTTCTTCTTCAACAATTATCGGTTAGTATCGGTTGAGCCTAAGCTTTTGCTTCTTCACATGATGAGTGCTATCCTTGAAATGTCGTTTTATTTTGTTTTGCTTGCTGTATGAATAAAACACCAAGATCTGAAATTCTTAAATGAAAGAGAGTCTTCACATAGCTACATAATTATTTAACTACTCATTGATCTTCACTTATATCTTTTCGGAGTAGTTTGTCATTTACTCGTGTGCTTCACTTATATCCTATGAGTAAATGGTTGAATGATTTGAATGTCATAAATCTGAAATTATATATGTTTCATATGCTTATCCCATGGGGAGTAATGACTTCACATATAATAAGTAGAGGTGGTAAATTTATTGAAGGTTAGCAAACGTTGTATTGGTCACTTGAACAATTCATGAAAGAATATTGAAGGAAGAGAGATTTCACATATAAATATACTATCTTGGACATCTTCTATGATTGTGAGCCCCATTAATTATTTTCAAACCTGAGAAAATTAGTTGAAGTTGGACAAGGAAGACAACATAATGAGTTATGCTTGGGTATATTTGTATAGAAGTTATATTGTTATGGATCCTCTAACATGTGGTGCTTGCGATTTAGAATCCTTTGCTAGCCAAAATATCTGTACTAAGCGGGAATACTACTTGTGCATCCAAATTCCTTGAACCAAGTTTCTTCCATGAGTGTCCACCATATCTACCTATATGCGGTATTTTACCTGCCGTTCCAAGTAAATTTGCATGTGCCAAACTCTAAACCTTCAAATAATAATCTGTTTTGTATGCCCGAATCGCTCATGTAGCGACTAGGGGCTATCAGTATCTTCCATGCTAGGTGGGTTATTCTCATGATGAGTGGACTCCGCTCATGATTCACGAGAAAATGGCTGGTAACTGGGATGCCCAGTCCTATGATCAAAAGATCAAAAACAAATTCGCAAATAATTTAAACAAAACTCCCCCAGGAATGTTGATAGTTGGACGGCACCCGTTGTTTCGGACAAGCCGTGGAGTGTGAATGTTGGTGGAGGGGGAGTAAAAACTTTACCTTTCTGCGTGGGAACCGCCTATAATGTATCTAGTATGGAAGATATTGGGAACTCTTGGTCATTATGTTGACAATGAAAGAATACCTCTCAAAATTATTTTCATCTCTGTTTTAGCTTCGAGCTCTGGCACCTCTGCAAATCCCTGCTCCCCTCTGCGAAGGGCCTATCTTTTACTTTTATGCAAGAGTCAGTAGTATTCCTTCTCATTCCAACCTACTCTTTAGTTGGTAAGCATCATGTGATGGAAAGATCTAAGCATATATGGCCATTCAAATATATTTGAGCATGAATTATTATTGTTGACATTACCCTTGAGGTAAAAGGTTGGGAGGCGAAACATTAAGCCCCTATCTTTCTCTGTGTTCGATGAATACTATTTGTTCTAAAAATATGCTTTGAGTGGTAGCAATCATGGAAGACTAAATGATAGTTGAGTATGTGAAGTTTGCGGAATCAAAGCTCTCACATAGACTCTTCCTGAAAATAAGATGAATTGTAATTGTTTGATGACTAATAACACGGTTTGTTAGTTTTCAAGAAAGTTTATGATCTATACTTTAACATGTGAATAGTTTGTTACTTGATCATGCAAAGTTCTATGAGTTGAGCTACTGTTATGACATATAATGATGCTACAAAAGGTGATTTAAATTATCATTGATCAAACTTATGCACCTGCTAGCATTCACACTTCATAAATTCTTTCTTTTATCATTTACCTACTCGAGGACGAGCAGGAATTAAGATTGGGGATGCTGATACGTCTCAACGTATCTATAATTTATGAAGTATTCATGCTATTATATTATCCATCTTGGATGTTTAATGGGCTTTACTATGCACTTTTATATTATTTTTGGGACTAACCTACTGACCCAGAGCCCAGTGCCAGTTTTTGTTTTTTTCCTTGTTTCAGTGTTTCGCAGAAAAGGAATATCAAACGGAGTCCAAACGGAATGAAACTTTCGGGAGAGTTATTTTTGGAACGGAAGCAATCCAGAAGACTTGGAGTGTACGTAAGGGAAGCAACGAGGAACACACGAGGCAGGGGGCGCGCCCACCCCCCTGGGCGCGCCCTCCACCCTCGTGGGCCCCTCGTGGCTCCCCTTGCCGACTTCTTTCGCCTATATATGTCCATATACCCTAAAACATCGGGGAACAGAATAGATCGGGAGTTCCGCTGCCGCAAGCCTCTGTAGCCACCAAAAACCAATCGGGACCCTGTTCCGGCACCCTGCCGGAGGGGGGATCCCTCACCGGTGGCCATCTTCATCATCCCGGCGCTCTCCATGACGAGGAGGGAGTAGTTCACCCTCGGGGCTGAGGGTATGTACCAGTAGCTATGTGTTTGATCTCTCTCTCTCTCTCTCGTGTTCTTGAGGTGATACGATCTTGATGTATCGCGAGCTTTGCTATTATAGTTGGATCTTATGATGTTTCTCCCCCTCTACTCTCTTGTAATGAATTGAGTTTTCCCTTTTGAAGTTATCTTATCGGATTGAGTCTTTAAGGATTTGAGAACACTTGATGTATGTCTTGCCATGCTTATCTGTGGTGACAATGGGATATTCACGTGATCGACTTGATGTATGTTTTGGTGATCAACTTGCGGATTCCGCCCATGAACCTATGGATAGGGGTTGGCACACGTTTTCGTCTTGACTCTCCGGTAGAAACTTTGGGGCACTCTTTGGAGTATTTTGTGTTGGTTGAATAGATGAATATGAGATTGTGTGATGCATATCGTATAATCATGCCCGCGGATTCTTGAGGTGACATTGGAGTATCTAGGTGACATTATGGTTTTGGTTGATATGTGTCTTAAGGTGTTATTCTAGTATGAACTCTTGAATAGATCGATCCGAAAGAATAACTTTGAGGTGGTTTCGTACACTACCATAATCTTTTCGTTTGTTCTCCGCTATTAGTGGCTTTGGAGTGAATCTTTGTTGCATGTTGAGGGATAGTTATATGATCCAATTATGTTATTATTGTTGAGAGAACTTGCACTAGTGAAAGTATGAACCCTAGGCCTTATTTCCTAGCATTGCAATACCGTTTACGCTCACTTTTATCGCTTGCTACCTTGCTGTTTTTATATTTTCAGATTACAAAAACCTATATCTATCATCCATAGCACTTGTATCACGATCTCTTCGCCGAACTAGTGCACCTATACAATTTACCATTTTATTGGGTGTGTTGGGGACACAAGAGACTCTTTGTTATTTGGTTGCAGGGTTGCTTGAGAGAGACCATCTTCATCCTACGCTTCCCACAGATTGATAAACCTTAGGTCATCCACTTGAGGGAAATTTGCTAGTGTCCTACAAACCTCTGCACTTGGAGGCCCAACGACGTCTACAAGAAGAAGGTTGTGTAGTAGACATCATTGATCAAATCTACTATATGACTCGTGTTCGACCTTTCCGTCTCCAGTGTTCCGAGACCATGTATGTGAAGGAAATATACCCTAGAGGCAATAATAAAGTTGTTATTTTATATTTCCTTATTCATGATAAAGGTTTACTATCCATGCTAGGATTGTATTGATCGGAAACTTAAATACGTGTGTGAGTACATAAAAAAATACCGTGTCCCTAGTAAGTCTCTACTAGACTAGCTCGTTGGTCAAAGATGGTTAAGGTTTCCTAACCATAGACATGTGTTGTAATTTGATAACGGGATCACATCATTAGGAGAATGATGTGATGGACAAGACCCATCCATTAGTTTAGCATAATGATTGTTCTGTTTATTGCTATTGCTTTCTTCATGCCAAATACATATTCCTTCGACTATGAGATTATGCAACTCCCGGATACCAGAGGAATGCCTTGTGTGCTATCAAACTTCACGACATAATTGGGTGATCATAAAGATGCTCTATAGGTATCTCTGAAGGTGTTTCTTGAGTTGGCATAGATCGAGATTAGGATTTGTCACTCCGAGTATCGGAGAGGTATCTCTAGGCCCTCTCGGTAATACACATCATATATAGCCTTGCCAACAAATGACTAATGAGTTAGTTACGAGATGATGTATTACGGAATGAGTAAAGAGACTCGCCGGTAACGAGATTGAACTAGGTATAGAGATACCGACGATCGAATCTCGGGCAAGTTTCATACCGATGGGCAAAGGAATTACATATGTTGTCATTACGTTCGACCGATAAGGATCTTCGTAGAATATGTAGGAGCCAATATGGGCATCTAGGTTCCGCGATTGGTTATTGACCGGAGAGGTGTCTCGGTCATGTCTACATAGTTCTCGAACTCGTACGGTCCGCATGCTTAACGTTCGTTGATGACATAGTGTTATATGAGTTATATGATTTGGTGATCGGATGTTGTTCGGAGTCCCGAATAAGATCATGGACATGACAAGGAGTCTCGAATTGGTCGAGAGGTAAAGATTGATATATAGGACGATAGTACTCGGACACCGGAAGTGTTCCAGAGTGAACCGTGTACTCATCGGGTCACCGGAAGGGGTTCCGGGCACCCCTGACAAGTGTATGGGCCTTATGGTCGAAAGGGGGGACATACCAGCCCACAAGGGGGATGGTGCACCCCTTCCCTTGGCTGGCCGGCCCTAGGGGAAGGAAAGGGGAGGGGTGTCCCCTCCTGCCTTTCCCTCCTCAGGAGAGAAAGAAAGGGGGCGCCACCTCCTCCTTCCTTCCTCCCGCACTCCAAATAAGGAAGGGGCGCCACTTGGGAGAAGACCCAAGTAGGATTCGTCCTACTTGGGGGCGCCTCCTGGCTGCTCCCACTACAAAAAAATACACTTCCGTGATGATACGTGTTTGTCACAGTAGGTCGCGTTTTTTGTCATGCATGTACATCCATGACAAATTTATGACAGAATCAAGATAGTCATACCTGTGCTGTCGTAGAAGTGTTCCATGACATTACCAAAATTATCATCACGAAAGTGTCCACTTCCATGATGATAAATCGCGCGTCACAGAAGTGCTTTCGTCAAGGGTGACGACACATGGCATCCACCGTAATGGAACGCCATTAAGCTATCGGGTCGGGTTTTGGATCCGATAACCCGTTAACAGCCCCGTCCAATGGGGATTTTCCACGTGTAAAATCATCATTGGCTAGAGGAAACACGTGTCGGCTCATCGTTGGGACAGATGTCATCCACTCACTGGACAGAAGGCGCCTATGATACGTCGGCACGTGGCACGGCCCAACAGTGGCCCATTCCTGTGAAAAGGCCGGCCCATTTGACTTGGTCAAAAGCTGGCGGGCCGGCCCATGGAAAGCCTGTTAACGGCATGTTCGCATATAGCCCATTTATAGCCCGCTAACCCAAGGCCCGTTACGCCCTATCCGAATAAGGCCCAGTAGCGTCATCTGGGCCATCCAATATGATTCCAGCCCGTTTTCACTTCTGGCCCATGTATAGCCCATGACGTCTTTCGGCCCACATGAGGCCCTTTGTAACTCTAGGCCCATTAGCGGCCCGTGCTGAAACTGGCCCGTAATGAACAGTGTATTACTTTACACCCATTAACGGCCCGTGGTGAAACTGGCCCGTAATGAACATTGTATCACTTTATACCCATTAACGGCCCGTTATTCCGTTGGGCCGTTTCCAGCCCAACTTAACTTTCGGCCTTCTGAGGGCCCATTTATTCTTGGGCTCATTTGCAGCATTCGGTTACTTACGGCCCGTTACTGTCATTTTCTGCTTGTGGGCCAAATTCAGCCCGTCGTTACAGTCGGCCTGTTTGTGGACCGTTAGTCTGTTGGGCCATTTTCATAGCATCACCAAATACGGCCTATTAACGATGGCCCGTTATGGTCGGCCCATGAACGGACGATTCCAACTCTAGCCCGTTTACGGCCATAATGCGGTATATTTGGCCAATCGATCATACGGCCTGTATAAGGCCCATTGATGATACGGCCGCAGAAGGCCCATTGTTTCTACGGCCCATAGAAGGCCCATTGTTTCTACGGCCCGTAGAAGGCCCATTGTTTCTACGGCCCGTAGAAGGCCCACTGTTTCTACGGCCAGTAGGAGGCCCAGTGTCACTACAGTAAATATTAGCCCATGGTTATTGTGGCCTAGTTTTAAAAAATAGGTTATTGCAACCACTAGCTTGAAGGAAATATGCCCTAGAGGCAATAATAAAGTATTATATATTTCCTTACATCATGATAAATTTTTATTATTCATGCTAGAATTGTATTAACCGGAAACATAATACATGTGTGAATACATAGACAAACAGAGTGTCACTAGTATGCCTCTACTTGACTAGCTCGTTAATCAAAGATGGTTATGTTTCCTAGCCATAGACATGAGTTGTCATTTGATTAACGAGATCACCTCATTAGGAGAATGACGTGAGATGACCCATTACGTTAGCTTAGCACCCGATCGTTTAGTATGTTGCTATTGCTTTCTTCATGACTTATACATGTTCCTGTGACTATGAGATTATGCAACTCCTGTTTACCGGAGGAACACTTTGTGTGCTACCAAACGTCACAACGTAACTGGGTGATTATAAAGGTGCTCTACAGGTGTCTCCAAAGGTACTTGTTGGGTTGGCGTATTTCCAGATTAGGATTTGTCACTCCGATTGTCGGAGAGGTATCTCTGAGCCCACTCGGTAATGCACATCACTATAAGCCTTGCAAGCATTGTGACTAATGAGTTAGTTGCGGGATGATGTATTACGGAATGAGTAAAGAGACTTGCCGGTAATGAGATTGAACTAGGTATCGAGATACCGACGATCGAATCTCGGGCAAGTAACATACCGATGACAAAGGGAACAACGTATGTTGTTATGCGGTCTGACCGATAAAGATCTTCGTAAAATATGTGGGAGCCAATATGGGCATCCAGGTCCCGCTATTGGTTATTGACCGGAGAGGTGTCTCGGTCATGTCTACATAGTTCTCGAACCCAAAGGGTCCGCACGCTTAAAGTTACGATGACAGTTATATTATGAGTTTATGTGATTTGATGTACCGAAGGTTGTTCGGAGTCCCGGATGTGATCACGGACATGACGAGGAGTCTCGAAATGGTCAAGACGTAAAGATTGATAAATTGGACGACTATATTCGGACACCGGAAGTGTTCCGGAGAAGTTTTGGATTAAACCGGAGTGCCGGAGGGTTACCGGAACCCCCCAGGGAAGTATTGGGCCTTGGTGGGCCTTGAGGGGAGAGAGAGGGCAGCAGCCATGAGGTGGCGCGCCCCCTCCCAAGGGGAGTCCTAGTTGGACTAGGAGAGGGGGGCGCAGCCCCCTTTCCCTTTCCCTCTCCCTCTCTTTCCTCCCCCCCCCCTCTTTTCCTAGTAGGACTAGGAAAGGGGAGTCCTACTCCTACTAAGAGGAGGACTCCTCCTCTCTCCTTGGCGCGCCTAGGACAGCCGGCCTCCCCCTTGCTCCTTTATATACGGGGGCAGGGGGGCACCTGAGAACACACTTGATATACGATATTTTAGCCGTGTGCGGTGCCCCCCTCCGCCAGATTACACCTCGATAATACCGTCGCGGAGCTTAGGCGAAGCCCTGCGTCGGTGGAACATCATCATCGTCACCACGCCGTCGTGCTGACGAAACTCTCCCTCAACACTCGGCTGGATCGGAGTTCGAGGGACGTCATCGAGCTGAACGTGTGTAGAACTTCGGAGGTGCCGTGCGTTCGGTACTTGATCGGTCGGATCGTGAAGACGTACGACTACATCAACAGCGTTGTGAGAACGCTTCCGCTGTCGGTCTACGAGGGTACGTGGACAACACTCTCCCCTCCCGTTGCTATGCATCACCATGATCTTGCGTGTGCGTAGGAAATTTTTTGAAATTACTACGTTCCCCAACAGTGGCATCCGAGCCTGGTTTTATGCGTTGATGCTATGCACGAGTAGAACACAAGTGAGTTGTGGGCGATATAAGTCATACTTCTTACTAGCATGTCATACTTTGGTTCAGCAGTATTGTGAGATGAAGCGGCCCGGACCGACATTACGCGTACGCTTACCCGAGACTGGTTTCACCGTTCGGAGCACTCGTTGCTTAAAGGTGACTGGCGGGTGTCTGTCTCTCTCACTTTAGTTGAACCGAGTGTGGCTACGCCCGGTCCTTGCGAAGGTTAAAACAGCACCAACTTGACAAACTATCGTTGTGGTTTTGATGCGTAGGTAAGAACGGTTCTTGCTAAGCCCGTAGCAGCCACGTAAAACATGCAACAACAAAGTAGAGGACGTCTAACTTGTTTTTGCAGGGCATGTTGTGATGTGATATGGTCAAGACATGATGTGATATAATGTGTTGTATGAGATGATCATGTTTTGTAACCGAGTTATCGGCAACTGGCAGGAGCCATATGGTTGTCGCTTTATTGTATGAGATGCAATCGCCATGTAATAGTTTTACTTTATCACTAAGCGGTAGCGATAGTCGTAAAAGCAATAAGTTGGCGAGATGACAACAATACTACGATGGAGATCAAGGTGTCGTGCCAGTGACGATGGTGATCATGACGGTGCTTCGTAGATGGAGATCACGAGCACGGTGCTTCGGGGATGGAGATCACAAGCACAAGATGATGATGGCCATATCATATCACTTATATTGATTGCATGTGATGTTAATCCTTTATGCATCTTATCTTGCTTTGATTGACGGTAGCATTATAAGATGATCTCTCACTAAAATTTCAAGATAAAAGTGTTCTCCCTGAGTATGCACCGTTGCAAAAGTTCTTCGTGCTGAGACACCACGTGTTAATCGGGTGTGATAGGCTCTACGTTCAAATACAACGGGTGCAAAACAGTTGCACACGCGGAATACTCAGGTTAAACTTGACGAGCCTAGCATATACAGATATGGCCTCGGAACACAGAGACCGAAAGGTCGAGCGTGAATCATATAGTAGATATGATCAACATAGTGATGTTCACCATTGAAACTACTCCATCTCACGTGTTAATCGGACATGGTTTAGTTGCTTTGGATCACGTAATCACTTAGATGATCAGAGGGATGTCTATCTAAGTGGGAGTTCTTAAGTAATATGATTAATTGAACTTAAATTTATCATGAACTTAGTACCTGATAGTATCTTGCTTGTCTATGTTAATTGTAGATAAATGGCCCGTGTTGTTGTTCCGTTGAATTTTAATGCGTTCCTTGAGAAAGCGAAGTGGAAAGATGATGGTAGCAATTACACGGACTGGGTCCGTAACTTGAGGATTATCCTCATTGCTGCAGAGAAGAATTACGTCCTGGAAGCACCGCTAGGTGCCAGGCCTCCTGCAAGAGCTACGCCAGAAGTTATGAACGTCTGGCAAAGCAAAGCTGATGACTACTCAATAGTTCAGTGTGCCATGCTTTACGGCTTAGAGCCGGGACTTCAATGACGTTTTGAACGTCATGGAGCATATGAGATGTTCCAGGAGTTGAAGTTAATATTTCAAGCAAATGCCCGGATTGAGAGATATGAAGTCTCCAATAAGTTCTATAGCTGCAAGATGGAAGAGAATAGTTCTGTCAGTGAGCATATACTCAGAATGTCTGGGTATAATAATCACTTGGTTCAACTGGGAGTTGAACTTCCGGATGATTGCGTCATTGACAGAATTCTTCAATCACTGCCACCAAGCTACAAGAGCTTCGTGATGAACTATAACATGCAAGGGATGGATAAGACAATTCCCGAGCTCTTCGCAATGCTAAAGGCAACGGAGGTAGAAATCAAAAAGGAGCATCAAGTGTTGATGGTCAGTAAAACCACTAGTTTCAAGAAAAAGGGCAAACGGAAGAAGAAGGGGAACTTCAAGAAGAACAGTAAGCAAGTTGTTGTTCAGGAGAAGAAACCCAAGTCTGGACATAAGCCTGAAACTGAGTGCTTCTACTGTAAGCAGACTGGTCACTGGAAGCGGAACTGCCCCAAGTATTTGGCGGAAAAGAAGGATGGCAAGGTTAACAAAGGTATGTGTGATATACAAGTTATTGATGTGTACCTTACCAATGCTCGTAGTAGCACCTGGGTATTTGATACTGGTTCTGTTGCTAATATTTGCAACTCGAAACAGGGGCTACGGATTGAGCGAAGATTGGCTAAGGACGAGGTGACGATGCGCGTGGGAAATGGTTCCAAAGTCGATGTGATCGCTGTCGGCACGCTACCTCTACATCTACCTTCGGGATTAATATTAGACCTAAATAATTGTTATTTGGTGACAGCGTTGAGCATGCACATTATATCTGGATCTTGTTTAATGCGAGATGGTTATTCATTTAAATCAGAGAATAATGGTTGTCCTATTTATATGAATAATATCTTTTATGGTCATGCACCCTTGAAGAGTGGTCTATTTTTAATGAATCTCGATAGTAGTGATACACATATTCATAATGTTGAAGCGAAAAGATGCAGAGTTAATAATGACAGTGAAACTTATTTGTGGCACTGCCGTTTGGGTCATATCGGTGTAAAGCGCATGAAGAAACTCCATACTGATGGAATTTTGGAATCACTTGATTTTGAATCACTTGGTACTTGCGAACCGTGCCTTATGGGCAAGATGGCCAAAACACCGTTCTCCGGTACTATGGAGAGAGAGCAACAGATTTGTTCGAAATCATACATACAGATGTATGTGGTCCGATGAATATTGAGGCTCGTGGCGGATATCGTTATTTTCTCACCTTCACAGATGATTTGAGCAGATATGGGTATATCTACTTAATGAAACATAAGTCTTAAACATTTGAAAGTTCAAAGAATTTCAGAGTGAAGTTGAAAATCATCGTAACAAGAAAATTAAATTCCTACGATCTGATCGTGGAGGAGAATATTTGAGTTACGAGTTTGGTCTACATTTGAAACAATGCGGAACAGTTTCGCAACTCACGCCACCCGGAACACCACAGCGTAATGGTGTGTCCGAACGTCGTAATCATACTTTATTAGATATGGTGCGATCTATGATGTCTCTTACTGATTTACCGCTATCGTTTTGGGGTTATGCTTTAGAGACGGCTGCATTCACTCTAAATAGGACACCATCAAAATCCGTTGAGACGACGCCTTATGAACTATGGTTTGGCAAGAAACCAAAGTTGTCGTATCTTAAAGTTTGGGGTTGCGATGCTTATGTGAAGAAACTTCAACCTGATAAGCTTGAACCCAAATCGGAGAAATGTGTCTTCATAGGATACCCAAAAGAGACTGCTGGGTATACCTTCTATCACAGATCCGAAGGCAAGATATTCGTTGCTAGGAATGGATCCTTTCTAGAGAAGGAGTTTCTCTCGAAAGATGTGAGTGGGAGGAAAGTAGAACTTGATGAGGTAACTGTACCTGCTCCCTTATTGGAAAGTAGATCATCGCAGAAATCAGTTTCTACGACACCTACACCAAGTAGTGAGGAAGTTAATGATAATGATCATGAAACTTCAGATCAAGTTATTACTGAACTTCGTAGGTCAACTAGATCAAGAACCGCACCAGAGTGGTACGGTAATCCTGTTCTGGAGGTAATGTTACTAGACCATGGCGAACCTACGAACTATGAAGAAGCGATGGTGAGCCCAGATTCCGCAAAATGGCTTGAAGCCATGAAATCCGAGATGGGATCCATGTATGAGAACAAAGTATGGACTTTGGTTGACTTGCCCGATGGTCGGCAAGCCATTGAAAACAAACGGATCTTCAAGAAGAAGACTGACGCTGATGGTAATGTTACTGTCTATAAAGCTCGACTTGTTGCAAAAGGTTTTCGACAAGTTCAAGGGATTGACTACGATGAGACCTTCTCACCCGTAGCGATGCTTAAGTCTGTCTGAATCATGTTAGCAGTTGCCGCATTTTATGATTATGAAATTTGGCAAATGGATGTCAAAACTGCATTCCTGAATGGATTTCTGGAAGAAGAGTTGTATATGATGCATCCGGAAGGTTTTGTCGATCCAAAGGGAGCTAACAAAGTGTGCAAGCTCCAACGATCCATTTATGGACTGGTGCAAGCCTCTCGGAGTTGGAATAAACGCTTTGATAGTGTGATCAAAGCATTTGGTTTTATACAGACTTTTGGAGAAGCCTGTATTTACAAGAAAGTGAGTGGGAGCTCGATAGCATTTCTGATATTATATGTGGATGACATATTACTGATTGGAAATGATATAGAATTTCTGGATAGCATAAAGGGATACTTGAATAAGAGTTTTTCAATGAAAGACCTCGGTGAAGCTGCATATATATTAGGGATTAAGATCTATAGAGATAGATCAAGACGCTTAATTGGACTTTCACAAAGCACATACCTTGACAAAGTTTTGAAGAAGTTCAAAATGGATCAAGCAAAGAAAGGATTCTTGCCTGTATTACAAGGTGTGAGATTGAGTAAGACTCAATGCCCGACCACTGCAGAAGATAGAGAGAAAATGAAAGATGTTCCCTATGCTTCAGCCATAGGCTCTATCATGTATGCAATGTTGTGTACCAGACCTGATGTGTCCCTTGCTATAATTTTAGCAGGGAGGTACCAAAGTAATCTAGGAGTGGATCACTGGACAGCGGTCAAGAACATCCTGAAATACCTGAAAAGGACTAAGGATATGTTTCTCGTTTATGGAGGTGACAAAGAGCTCATCGTAAGGGGTTACATTGATGCAAGCTTTGACACTGATCCGGACGATTCTAAATCGCAAACCGGATACGTATTTACATTAAACGGTGGAGCTGTCAGTTGGTGCAGTTCCAAGCAAAGTGTCGTGGCGGGATCTACGTGTGAAGCGGAATACATAGCTGCTTCGGAAGCAGCGAATGAAGGAGTCTGGATGAAGGAGTTCATATCCGATCTAGGTGTCATACCTAGTACATCAGGAACAATGAAAATATTTTGTGATAATAGTGGTGCAATTGCCTTAGCAAAGGTATCCAGATTTCACAAGAGAACCAAGCACATCAGAAGACGCTTCAATTCCATCCGGGATTTAGTCCAGGTGGGAGACATAGAAATTTGCAAGATACATACGGATCTGAATGTAGCAGGCCCGTTGACTAAGCCTCTTCCACGAGCAAAACATGATCAGCACCAAGACTCCATGGGTGTAAGAATCATTACTATGTAATCTAGATTATTGACTCTAGTGCAAGTGGGAGACTGAAGGAAATATGCCCTAGAGGCAATAATAAAGTATTATATATTTCCTTATATCATGATAAATGTTTATTATTCATGCTAGAATTGTATTAACCGGAAACATAATACATGTGTGAATACATAGACAAACAGAGTGTCACTAGTATGCCTCTACTTGACTAGCTCGTTAATCAAAGATGGTTATGTTTCCTAGCCATAGACATGAGTTGTCATTTGATTAACGGGATCACCTCATTAGGAGAATGACGTGATTGACATGACCCATTACGTTAGCTTAGCACCCATGTTGCTATTGCTTTCTTCATGACTTATACATGTTCCTATGACTATGAGATTATGCAACTCCCGTTTACCAGAGGAACACTTTGCGTGCTACCAAACGTCACAACGTAACTGGGTGATTATAAAGGTGCTCTACAGGTGTCTCCAAAGGTACTTGTTGGGTTGGCGTATTTCGAGATTAGGATTTGTCACTCCGATTGTCGGAGAGGTATCTCTGGGCCCATTCGGTAATGCACATCACTATAAGCCTTGCAAGCATTGTGACTAATGAGTTAGTTGCGGGATGATGTATTACGGAACGAGTAAAGAGACTTGCCGGTAACGAGATTGAACTAGGTATCGAGATATCGACAATCGAATCTCGGGCAAGTAACATACCGATGACAAAGGGAACAACGTATGTTGTTATGCGGTCTGACCGATAAAGATCTTCGTAGAATATGTGGGAGCCAATATGGGCATCCAGGTCCCGCTATTGGTTATTGACCGGAGAGGTGTCTCGGTCATGTCTACATAGTTCTCGAACCCAAAGGGTCCGCACGCTTAAAGTTACGATGACAGTTATATTATGAGTTTATGTGATTTGATGTACCGAAGGTTGTTCGGAGTCCCGGATGTGATCACGGACATGACGAGGAGTCTCGAAATGGTCAAGACGTAAAGATTGATAAATTGGACGACTATATTCGGACACCGGAAGTGTTCCGGAGAAGTTTGGGATTAAACCGGAGTGCCGGAGGGTTACCGGAACCCCCCAGGGAAGTATTGGGCCTTGGTGGGCCTTGAGGGGAGAGAGAGGGCAGCAGCCATGAGGTGGCGCGCCCCCTCCCAAGGGGAGTCCTAGTTGGACTAGGAGAGGGGGGCGCAGCCCCCTTTCCCTTTCCCTCTCCCTCTCTTTCCTCCCCCCCCCTCTTTTCCTAGTAGGACTAGGAAAGGGGAGTCCTACTCCTACTAAGAGGAGGACTCCTCCTCTCTCCTTGGCGCGCCTAGGACAGCCGGCCTCCCCCTTGCTCCTTTATATACGGGGGCAGGGGGGCACCTGAGAACACACTTGATATACGATATTTTAGCCGTGTGCGGTGCCCCCCTCCGCCAGATTACACCTCGATAATACCGTCGCGGAGCTTAGGCGAAGCCCTGCGTCGGTGGAACATCATCATCGTCACCACGCCGTCGTGCTGACGAAACTCTCCCTCAACACTCGGCTGGATCGGAGTTCGAGGGACGTCATCGAGTTGAACGTGTGTAGAACTTCGGAGGTGCCGTGCGTTCGGTACTTGATCGGTCGGATCGTGAAGACGTACGACTACATCAACAGCGTTGTGAGAACGCTTCCGCTGTCGGTCTACGAGGGTACGTGGACAACACTCTCCCCTCCCGTTGCTATGCATCACCATGATCTTGCGTGTGCGTAGGAAATTTTTCGAAATTACTACGTTCCCCAACATAGCTAACCGCAGAAAAAGAACTGCAATGACTACAAGCAAACAAATAAACAAGACAACAAGGAAATAAATAAGCAAGCAACTAACGCTAGGCTATCACGGCTATTACACATATTACATCCACTAGGCATCAAAGTTCGCCACCAGTGCAAATCTAGGGAACAAAGCAGCATATCATATACACTAGTTGTCAAAGTTGGTGACCAGCGCAAATAAACGCCGCAGCAAAACAAATCCAGAACTGAAACCACTTCAGAAGATCTCAAGAAACAATATCCTGGGTACCCATAATGATGGCAAGATGCTTAGCAAGCTTATTAACTTTCTCTTGTTTGGCGCTTAAATCCTCCAGCGCTTGCTATTGCACCAGAAAGTATGCATCTGAATTCTGCAGGGACTTCCTCAGTCCTTCAGCTTCCTGTCGCAGCACATCTGATAGATGTCTTTCAACTTGAAGTTGAGACTCAAGAAGATGAACTGATTCAGGCAGCGAGTTCGAAGAGCTTGTGCCAGCAGTAGTGACCAGTAACTCGAACACTACATCAAGACAGGACTTTTGGGTTCCCTCACTGTCGTCAAGATAGTTTTTATCAGCTTTCTTGGAGACCAACAGGGATGTCTCACTATCTTGAACCTTATCTGCATTACTTCCTTTACCATTGGATAACGCGGTACTGTTCTCCAATATTTTGTCCGCATTCTAAAAGAGAAACAAGCAGACACATCACATGTTTACCATGTTGTATATGAAACTCATTTTGGTAAATGAGTTCAGTAGTAAAGTGGACAGGATAACAGCATGAAACAAACATATATCTATGTACCATGGTGACTTTATGGTCTATATCATTCTAGTTTTTGTTGCCAAATCCAGATAGAGACACAATTCAAGACAAAGCAGAATAGACAGAATATAAGTGTGGGTAACTATAGAGCAATAACAACACTTGTAATGTGCATGACATGAGAACATAACTGTTTATTCAATTGAAACTGAAATCAACATAGAGCAGGTTACAACAGCAAACTAGTTAAAGAAACATGTTTAAAACATACCTGTTGCACCATTGGAGTTTCAATTCCATCCTCCAAATTTGAAAATAGTTTGTATGAGTAAATACAGTAATGAAAGAGCAAAGGAGTATGAACCATAGCTACAGAACCTGACCTGAGAACAAATCTTCTTCTCCTTTAAGCGTTGAGTTGGGATTCGGAGTGGTGGTCCTCATGCTTTGGGCACTGCAGTTCCCTTACTAACTGCTCGTGTTTGGGTGCTCTGTGGTGGAGACGGTGCTGTGTCAACTGGAACTGGGTTACTATCTGCCGGGGTTGGGGTTAGAAGGGGTGTAGCTAGTTCTCTGTCCAACTGGATAGGGGTACAATCTGCGAGAGTCTGGGTTATGTGTGGTGGATCTGGTCCTTGGGCAAGTACAACCGTGGTTCTATCTGCATCAACTGGTAGCACTATCTTTTCTGAAGACCGTGTTGTTACTCCCTTAGATACTGCCATCATGCTCTCCAATTCAAATGGCTGATAAACAAGAAAAGTAATTGAAAGTATAGACATTGTATGATAGACAGGTGCAATGGATAGTGGGGAATAAAAGAGGGCATGAAATAATTCATATTTATGTTGTTTAACCAAACAGGATAGCATAACACAATTTCACATATATGATGGTTAACTAAACAGGATAGCATGACCCAATTTCACATTATGATGGCTAACTAAAAAAGATGGAAAGACATAGTTCAAAATATGAGACTATGTAAACAGGATGACATGACATAACTATATAATGTGTTTATTAAATAGGTTGGCATGCCATAATTCACATACATTCACGGATAGAATGCCGTAATTCAAAATATGATGACTATAAACACTAAACAGGATGAGATGATATTACTATTTGATGTCTTTATTAAATGGGTTGCCATGCCATAATTCAGATAGATAATGTGTATGTACTATGTAAACATGATGGCATGATATCATTCAAATATATGATTTATATAGTAAGCAAGTAAGCAGATGGCAATCCATATATGATGTAAAAAATAAGCAATGCAAGACAACATGCATGACATGGGTAATATAACCCTGCCAAGTTTGAGCATAGACCTCAGGGGGAAATAGGACTGGTCATCAGTCTCTGAATCCTCCTCTGAGGAGCTCTCTGTAACCAGCAAGATGTCTGCTTCAGGAGGTAGCATTGTCTGCTCTGAATACCTTGTTTTCACTCCAGATACTTCCATCACCGCTTCAAATGGCTGATGCACAGGAAGAGTAGTTGAATATACAAACGTTGTCGACAAATGGAACACGTAATACAAAAAAATGATAGCATGATATAATTCACATACATGATGATTGGCTAAACAGCATGGCATTGCATAATTCACATATATAATGCATTTGCAACAAGATAGCATTGTATAATTCACATATATAATGTCTTGCAACAAGATGGCAATGCATAATTCACATATATGGTAATTAGACACTGAACAGGTGGCATTCACACAAAGCATGTCTAAACTAATCAAATGACATAGCAATGCGAGACACCATACGCACGATATGAGCAACATAACCCTGCCAAGTTAGAGCATACACCTCGGGGGGGGGAATAGGACTGGTCATCTGTCTCTGAATCCTCCTCTGAGGAGCTATCCGTAACCAGCGAGATATGCGCTTCGTTAGATAGCATAGTCTGCTCTGAAGACCTTGTTTTTGTTGGGGAACGTAGTAATTTCAAAAAATTTCCTACGAACACGCAAGATCATGGTGATGCATAGCAACGAGAGGGGAGAGTGTTGTCCACGTACCCTCGTAGACCGAAAGCGGAAGCGTTATCACAACGCGGTTGATGTAGTCGTACGTCTTCACGATCCGACCGATCAAGTACCGAACGCACGGCACCTCCGAGTTCTACACACGTTCAGCTCGATGACGTCCCTCGAACTCCGATCCAGCCGAGAGTTGAGGGAGAGTTTCGTCAGCACGACGGTGTGGTGACGATGATGATGTTCTACCGACGCAGGGCTTCGCCTAAGCTCCGCAACGGTATTATCGAGGTGTAATATGGTGGAGGGGGGCACCACACACGGCTAAGAGATCTTAAGGATCAATTGTTGTGTCTGGGATGCCCCCTGCCCCCGTATATAAAGGAGCAAGGGGGAGGCAGCCGGCCAAGGGGAGAGGCGCGCCATAGGGGGGAGTCCTACTCCCACCGGGAGTAGGACTCCTCCTTTCCTTGTGGGAGTAGGAGAAGGGAAGGGGGAAGGAGAAAGAAGGAAGGGTGCGCCCCCCTTCCCTAGTCCAATTCGGACCAGACCATGGGGAGGGGTGCGGCCACCTTTTGAGGCCTTTCTCTCCTTTCCCGTGTGGCCCATTAAGGCCCAATACGAAGTCCCGTAACTCTCCGGTACTCCGAAAAATACCCGAATCACTCGGAACATTTCCGAAGTCCGAATGTAGTCGTCCAATATATCGATCTTTATGTCTCGACCATTTCGAGACTCCTCGTCATATCCCCGATCTCATCCGGGGCTCCGAACTCCTTCGGTACATCAAAACGCAATAAAACTGTCATCATAACGTTAAGCGTGCGGACCCTACGGGTTCGAGAACTATGTAGACATGACCGAGACACGTCTCCGGTCAATAACCAATAGCGGGACCTGGATGCCCATATTGGCTCCCACATATTCTACGAAGATCTTTATCGGTCAGACCGCATAACAACATACGTTGTTCCCTTTGTCACCGGTATGTTACTTGCCCGAGATTTGATCGTTGGTATCTCGATACCTAGTTCAATCTCGTTACCGGCAAGTCTATTTACTCGTTCCGTAACACATCATCCCGCAACTAACTCATTAGTCACAATGCTTGCAAGGCTTATAGTGATGTGCATTACCGAGTGGGCCCAGAGATACCTCTCCGACAATTGGAGTGAAAAATCCTAATCTCGAAATACGCCAACCCAACAAGTACCTTTGGAGACACCTGTAGAGCACCTTTATAATCACCCATTTACATTGTGACGTTTGGTAGCACACAAAGTGTTCCTCTGGTAAATGGGAGTTGCATAATCTCATAGTCATAGAAACATGTATAAGTCATGAAGAAAGCAATAGCAACATACTAAACGATCGAGTGCTAAGCTAACGGAATGGGTCAAGTCAATCACGTCATTCTCCTAATGAGGTGATCTCGTTAATCAAATGACAACCCATGTCAATGGCTAGGAAACTTAACCATCTTTGATCAACGAGCTAGTCAAGTAGAGGCATACTAGTGACACTCTGTTTGTCTATGTATTTACACATGTATTTTGTTTCCGGTTAATACAATTCTAGCATGAATAATAAACTTTTATCATGATATAAGGAAATAAATAATAACTTTATTATTGCCTCTAGGGCATATTTCCTTCAGTTTTCACTCCAGAATTTGCCATCACCGTGTCAAATGGCTGATGCACACGAAGAGCAGTTGAGTGTACTGACATTGTTGACAAATGTAATATGTAACAGAAAAAAAGGATGGCCTGATATAATTTACATATAAGATGACTGGCTAAGCAGGATGGCATTGCAAAATTCACATATATGATGCCTGGCTAAACAAGATGGCGTTGCATAATTCACATAAACGATGAATAAACTAAACAGATGGCATTCGCACAAAGGATGTCTAAACTAAGCAGATGACATATTTGATGTATAAAGTAAGCAATGCAAGACACCATATGCATGATATAACCAACATCAGCATGCCAAGTAAGAGTGAAGACCTCAGGGGGTAAATAGGAGTTGTCTTCTCCTTCTGAATCCACCTCAGAACAGATATCTTCCGCTCGATTACAATCCAAAATGCGTGGAGGGGGGCTGCCTTTGCGCCTACTATGGAGCGATGTCTGCATGAAATTTTATTGCCACGCAAGGCTCGTCTCTTTTGCTCTACATGTTCAGTTCCATTGTTTACAATAACTGTCATGCATAGGAATAAAACATAGTGAGATTATATAAGGAGTGCATGTAGAAATCCAGAGTGATGGTAGCAACCTGTGGATAGACCCAAAACCAATAATAGCAGGCAGATAATGGCTTCAGTTAAAAAATACAGATAATGGCTTCTTTACTGTTTGTTTCCCACCCAGCATGAAACTCATAGTAGACACCAGAGATTAACCAGATAGTAGATAGATACTATTGATAGCGGCCCCGATATGTACCCCACAACCATTTAAAACTCAAGTTTGACCATTAGTTTGGAGTGACTCAGAGTATAATCGGTGAACAGGACGATAAAGTAGCATGTAATATTAAGCGATGCATAACGTAAGCAGACACGAAAGAGTGCGACCTCTCTTGCGGACCCGTGTAGTCCTCGAGGTCATCTGCTCGGTTGATGATGGTAATGCAGTTTTCATCGCTGCCAGCAGCGGGGAAGAAGATCTGAGGCGGCGAAAGACAGTCTAGAGGCCGGATCCCTACTGTGCTGGACCCTTCTGTCGTTGGAGCAGCTGAGCTGGGGTGGACGACGGCGCAGCAGGAGCGGGACAAACCACGCAAGGTTTTCTTTGACAACTGTCTGTAAGAGAAGTAATTCTGTAAGGGCTCGTCTGAATTGGAGGATTCCGAAATTCCTACGTTTTTTCTTTCAAGGAGACACTAAAGGAACAAATCCGTGTGCTCAGTGGACAATATATATAACATGTAGAGTAAAAAAGAGATGCAACAAGTGTACAACCTCTTTGGCGAAGCCATGTCGATATCAGCGTGATTGGGTTGGCCGGTGAGGATGCTCCGGCTGACTTTGCTGTCAGAGGAGGGGAAGAAGATCTTAGGCGTCTGGAGATGGAGCCCGAGGTACTGCTCCGCTATGATGGAGGGTTTCGTCGTTGGAGCAGCTCCGGTGAGTTGTACGACGCCGAGGCTGAAGCAGGACAAGAGAGACAACAAACAACGTTAACCTGAGTGGAATTCTAATAGCATCTCCAATGCATGACGTAAAATACATAACCACAAAGTGCTAGATGTAAAATACATCAGCCGCTCATCTCTGAACTTAACTGTCGAAACTGAACTTAACTATCGAAACTGAATTTTGCTGTCGAAACTGAATTTTGCTGTCGAAACTGAACGCACTAGCAAGGTGAGGCTACACGTCGGTCGACTGACTTTTTCATCTCTGGTCAGTCGATTTTGCAGCCGTTGGATACGAAATCAAGGGCCTGCGGTTCATCTTCAACCTCCACCCCCCCTGAGCCGCCAGCCACCACCGGCCAAATAGCAGCCCCCCGCCGCCCGCGGCCGGCGGTGCGCCGCCCCGCCCGCGCCGAAAACACTCCCCACCGCCGATCCGCCGCCGCCCCGGCCATCCCTCTAGGCCCCCCCCCGTGCC